>NC_142515.1:17396666-17553611 GCF_057876585.1 Rhinolophus sinicus
GAGCCGAAGGCTCAGAACGCTCCAGTGCAACTTCCTGATGCAGGCCTGGATGAAGGGACATGGTCTCCTGACTTCTAGCCTCGGAGGAGAGACCCTGGGCTCTGGGAAGGTTCCTCTAGCCTGTCCTCCCACAGGTCTCTTGAGTAAAGCTGGGACTCTTCAGGGAGTCCTCTTTCTTTTCCTTCCTTCCCTCCTTCCTCTTTCCTTCTTTACAGTCACTTACAAATAATATTAAGAAACAATTGTCCAAATAAACCTCAGAGTACTTACCTCTGCATCCACTATAAAGACAAGGAAAACTAGCCTGTAAGATGTTAGCTGACATAGGAACCTCAGATGCTGGTAGAGCTGGCATATAACCAGCCTCTACCTGGCCTTGGAGTTTACTAAAACATGTAACTATTATGTGCTACTGTTTCTCATGTGGAAGAGGGTCAAGGATTAAAACTGCATCACCTTGCCGAGTTGGGGCGAGCGTGGTGTGTGGTGTGGTGAGCAGGGAACGCTGTCCTGTTCACTGAACACTAGAAGCTGACTCGGCTTTCCTTCATGGGTGGATTGGAGCATGGGTGGTTTAGGGAAGGAGGCATATTAAGGGACCAGGGTTACTAAGTGGTCTGGATTGACCAACTGAAACACGATGGATGTGGGTCTATTAACTATTTCTTTCCTGCCTTGATTATTCAATATTCGAAGTAAAGTTCAGGGGCAAAAAGTGCTATTTGGCAAAGCAACATTATAGCTGTACCGAAAAATGATTCCCCTTTGTCATTAATTTCAGTACTTTTCTTCAGGACCTTAATTTGGATTTGGAGTTTTCCCATTAGCTATATAAATGGGATTAATGACTTGATTCTAGCAGAGAACATAAGGTACTTAAGGAACTGTTGCAGCTAGATGATGCATTATTATTACTAGTGAAAGGTGGGAATATTAGCATTTATATGGTCCTTTATTTGCAGAGACTATCCTGATGGCTTATTCACACACATATTATAACCCTAATGGTCATTTGGAGCTTCCCCTTTTGTCATGCTTGTATATATTTGCAACATTAAAAATTTCGTAGTACTAAAGGGCAAATACTGTCCACGGAAGCCTGCAACTTCCTGTCCTGTGTGGTTCACAGCACACTTGCCTCCCCTGCTAAGGATTCTAATGGAGTCTCCCCAACTTCCAAAGGCCTCTGCAGGGAAGTTTGGGTTCAGGGGTCCTAGAATCAGTTGTCTTCTGTTGGTGGAGAGTTCAATGATGCTTTTTCTGGCTCACTAAGGGACAGTCTATATGGGGCAACTTTCCCACCCAGTGGCAGGAAGTGGGAGAGTTGGGGTGGTGTTGACACTTATTTCTAGTCACTCATTTGAAAATAACTATATTAGCTCAATTTTTTAATGCATTAAGTTAGGCTTAAACTTTTCTGTCTTTTTTTTTTTTTTTAGGTACTTCATCTTTCATTGACTACAGTAATAGAGTTTATCTGGGGTAACATGGGATAAAAGAGGGTTTGCTGTCCATGATATTTGATACCACTTTGCACCGAAATGTCATTTCTAAGACCTCTATTTCCTGCTTAACCAGTTAGAAGATGGTGATAATAACAAGAACAACAATAAGACATTTATGAGGTACTTAAATATCAAGTATCTTACATTCATTTTCACAGCTACTCCTCACAGCAGTGATATGAAATACTATTATTATTCCCATTTTGCAGAGGATGGAGCTGAGACTGAGAGTGTTAAATGACTTGTAGCCACACTGCACCTTACATCTACGGAGTCTCACAGTCTAGGAAGAATTCTGTGCTTGATTTGAAAACAGTTGCCTGTAGTTTAGGTCAATTTAGGGTTCTTCAGGGACCTTTTGTGCACTGAAATTGCCAATGTACACAGAGCTAAAATCTAGAGAATGCCCTCAGGGGTGGATGCTTCTTTGTGTTAATTTTTGTTTCATTGTACTCCAGTTCTCAGTCACATCGAAGACAAACTGAATTTTTTCCCCCTTCACTCAGCTCCAAATTGGCTTCCAAGGAAAAGAATGTTTAGTGTTTCTCTTCTGAACTCTAGATCTCTAAATTTTTACTGACAATGATGGGCAACGTCCTATGCCTAACATAAATTCTGGAGCAATTAGCCCTATTAGAAGATGGAAATATAACTATATGGCCCAGTGGTCTTTTCTGGCAATCAATTCGCTTGATGAAATTTGATAAGAATAAAAAAATATAATTCACTTGGCTGACATCTCCGCATTCCAGCATTCATAGCTCTCGTTCCTCCAGCCAAAGCAGCCAGACATACTGAGAAAAAAAAAAAAAAAAAAAAAAGGCATCTTCCATTTGCCAATTACAAAGCCTGCCCAATTAAAGTTTCTCAATGGAAAGAAAAATCTCCTCAAAAACATATTTTTATAATTTTGCTGGTTGAGTCAAATGAAGCCCCCTTCTTCATTTCTGGCTACTATTCTCCCCTCCTTCTACCTCCAGTCAAGTCACTCTGGTCCATGGCTGTCAAGATACATGACATGAAGAAAATAAAGATGGCTGATCCCCATTCTGAACACCTGAAGCTTCTTTGTCCTTAGATTCGGGTACCATGACCTGAATCTGGGCAGGTGGCATGAGGATCGTGTCCATCCCCTGCCTTCCACACTCACCCAGCTGTGTGTCTGTATGCACAGATGTTTGCATTCCCCCACATTCCAAATATTTGCTTCTCAACATGTGAGTATAAGAAGGAAGTGGCTCTGGCAGAAAAAGGTCAACGTTCTCAGTTTCCTCTAACATATTGTCTTCCTTATATATCCTCTCTAACGGCCTAGTTCCCTAAGGTACAGTGGAAAAAGCATTTGGGGCAAAAGGTACAGGGGCTGAATCTGGCTTTGATAATTCCCAGCTAAGATCTTAGGTAAAGTATTTTCCTTCTTAACCTCAATTGCTTTGTCTGTGAAATGGGCAAGATAGTATCAACCTTACCTTTCAAAGTTAACTCAAAAGAATCTTAGGTCCATGTCAAATATATGGGGATGTTTTTGGGCCAGTGAAAGTTTCATATTCCTGTGTATATGATGGGATGTCATTCAGCAAAGGAGCCAGGTCTCTGGCACAAGTTCCCTGTACTCCATTGAGCTTGTACTGGTAGATTGATGTAATGATGCATTAACACACATCAGGTAAGAATGTAGTCTTTGGATTCAGAAAACCCTGGTTTCCTGCGCCATTTCTATATGGCCTTGAAGAAAATAATTTTACCACTGTGAGCCTCAGTTTCTTCACCTATGAAAGGGTACTGGTAGAATTATAGTACCCACCTCACAAAGTTGTTATGAGAATAAATAAGATCTAGCCCTTAACACTGTGCTTGGTACATAGTACATACTCTAAACTCTTGATATTATAATATCATTACTGCTCTCATTAGTAAAATTTTTGAATTAGAATTGTTACAAAGAAGTGTTTCTCTAGGACAGCTAGGTACCACACATCTTTCAGGCAGCACCTCACAATCCTTCTCTGCTTTAGTTTCTCTGTGGGCTCTGGGACTAAATGTAGTCATCCAAGTTCAGACAAGATTTCCCCAGGGGGCACTTCCCCTTCAGCGACTCAGGCTGGGCACATGGGATTGTGGCTGCATGAGCTGGAAGTCTGGGTAAGCAGGGCTGAATCTGATCAGAGAATAGCTCAGAAAGTCTGACCTAGCAGAGGCATAACCTGGCTCAGCTATGCCAAGAAATGGCTCATCTTTTTCTCTTCAAACAATAGCTTATCATAAATGATAAAATTACAGAATACCTCCAAAATCTACTACTTTAATTTAATAAAGCAGCAGGTGGTACCTGAGCCTGCTAATGATGAAAAGGCCTTTCATTTGGGGCCAGCTAATCTCCTCTGAGCATGGGAGGCCACTCTTAAAACGAGACAAATGTCCTTCCCTACCTGGGTCATTCAAGACAGGGTACTAGAATTAATCAGAATGGTACCAGAATTAAGCCGTCAGACAATGACATTTTAAGTGCGAATCTCTGAAGAAAAGATTCCCATTGAAGCCTCTGCAAAGAGAGCTATGGGAAGCTATTGGAGCTTGTGTTTCCTTAGTGGGAACCACATCCCCCCACCGTCTTCAGGATGAATGTCTGGTTAAGTAGGAACAGAGAATTTTGTCTACCTGTAGCTGCCGGACCTGGAGAGATGCAAAATTTACTTATTTACTTAAAAAATCTAAGATGACACCTGAGATTGTAAGGCCTTACATGTCATCACTGATGGGATGGAGATTTCTTGTCAGACAGTTTTCTGAACAAATACAATTTTGAGAATCACTTAAAAATGGCTTTCAGATCACTGATAAACCATGAAAAGTTATTAAATACCTGATATATTCAATATCTTTTTTAGATTTTTCTTTGGATTAAATCAAAAGAAGAAACTTTTTTCTATGAATATATTATTACTCTTGGAACTAGTATGCAACTAGAATCTTAATTTAGTGATTGACAGCAATAACACCGATAACAATAAATAATTAACAAGATATTATGTATCAACATTCATTATTTTGTAGGTCCCCCACACTCAAACTTCTAAATTGGCGTAGCGTTTTAATAGTGTTCTCTACAGACCTAATCCAATAGCTTCTGCAGATTGGGGGTAGGGAGGGGAGTGAATACATGTTTTAAATACAGATCATGGGTCTCTCTCAGAATCCACTAAGGTGCAATATCCATGTATTTTCATTGGTAATCCACATTTTTAGCCAGCTTTACCGATGATTTTTATGCATCACTTGTAAAAATGGAGAATTGCTGACAATCCCTTCTTGGGAAAGTGCTCATTTGCTATAGCTGCAGGCTTTTCTCCATCCTTTCACTGACTCCAGCCCAGGAGAGGTAGAACAATACGTCTGATTGGTAAATTTGCAAAGAATAATCTGGACACACTTGGTTTAGCTCCATTATCATATCTCTAGAGAAGTAACTGACTTCAGAAAGAAGGCTTTTTGTGCCCCATTTCAATGTGGGGAGGTTAAGATCTCTGCCCCATTCACTCTGGTTACAGAAACAAGTATTTTTTTTTTTTTTTTCAACAGACTATTCTGTTCTGTTTTTTTTTTCTGTTTTGTTTTGTTTTTTAATGATAAAGTACAAACTGACACGTTTTTCATATTCCCAAAGGATGGTAAATTCTCTTAGCTCAGTCAACTCCCTCTTTCTTCTAGCGCTCTATAAAATCTTTCTGTCTCCCCAAGGTTAATTCTTTTTTTTCTAGCAGATATAAATATATGGATTAAATATGGGGAATGCTTACCTTTGTTACTAAACCTTACTTTCTTTTTTCTTTTTTTTCCCATATAGTTGATATACAATATTCTATTAGTTTCAAGTGTACAATATAGTGATTCGACATTTATATATCTTACAATGGGATCACCCCACTAATTCTAGTAATCATTTGTCACTGAGTAAACTTTTTACAATGTTCTTGACTATATTGCCCTTCACCTTTTTCGCCCATCCCTTCACCACCCTCCCTTCTGGCAACCATCAGTTTGATCTCTGTTTCTGAGTCTGTTTTTGTTAAAGAATTAAATCTTGCCATTTGCAACAGCATGGATGGACCTAAAGGGTATTATGCTAAGTGAAATAAGTCAGATAGAGAGAGACAAATCCCATATGGTTTCACTTACATATAGAATCTAAAAACAAACAAACAAAAAGAACGAAATAAACCATACTGTCAAACAAATGTTCATTCCAAATAAGGATGTGACATGTGCCTCACTCTCCAGACAATTTATTAAAAACTCTTCTGTCAACCACTCCTTCCTTTGCCTCTCCCTTTCATCAATTGTTTTGAATTCAGCTACCAACACCTGTTACTTAGACCTCAATTATGTAGTAATTTCATTCTGCCATTAATAACCAGTTGCTTATATTTTTTATACTCTCACTCAATTATAAGCTCCTTAAGGAAGGGACGCATGTTATCTTTTTATTTCTTACAACTATATATTCTATCACAATGCTAAGCATAGAATATATGCTAGATTTATATGTATATCTGGGGACAGAGCGAGGAGTGCAGTTTCCAGGCTCTCGGCCTCACATGGAAAGGTGCTGGCTCAGGTAGTAAATGGCATCAACTGTGATTGGATGGCCATCAGCTGTGGCTAGTTGGCTGTCAGCTGTAACTAGTGAGCCATTGGCCACTAATATAACTGCCGTGGCTACGCTAGCAGAAAAATGGGGGGCTAGCAAGAAGATGGTGCTGGCAAGTGTGGATTACAGTTAGGACGGCGGGTTGCAGACAGTGTGCCTCCTGCTTCCTATGCCTCCAACCCAGCCGCCAGCGAGAATATAGTGGTATGACTCCCCTATCTATGGCTCCATGGGTGTTCCTTTTTGGCCTCACCATTTCCTGCATTCTTATGTGGGGAGTGGGACCAGAGAGCCTGCATGCCACCCTGCATGACAGTATGTTAAATTGAATTACATCAAAATTATTTTTTAAATTATGAAGGTAATACATGCCATTGTAAAAAATAGGAAAATCTTAAAAAATATAAGAGGTAAATAAAATAATTCCTTTTTTAAAAATTAAAGTTATTGCAGTGACAATTGTTAGATATGTTTCAAGTGTGCATTTCTATAATACATCATCTATGTATCACATTGTGTGTTCACCGCCCAGAGTCAGTTCTTTCATCACCATACACTTGATCCCTTTTACTCTAAATAATTTCTAATACATTCAGCAAAGGGAACCAGTTTTAATATTTAAAAAAAGAATAATAACTTTATTAAAGTATAACATATGCCATAAAGAAAGCATGTGTAGAGTTCAATGAATATTTTTAAATTTATACAATTTTGAAACAATCACCACAATTCGGCTTCAGGACACATCCAGCACCCCTCTTCCCCCTCCCCCCCAATTTACTTTGTACTCATTTAAATCATATTGTAATAAATGCATTTAAGATACATAGCTGACTATCAAATCTTATGTAGAATTTTATACCTAAAAAAAGAAAAATATTTCCTAATATAAATATTTCCCCCATGTTATTAGGAACATAAAATGTAGCCATTTGAATCTCTGCTTTATAATATGCTCATAATGTGCCCCAAATTACATTATTGATTCTAATTTTATCCCATTTAAACTATAATGGAAGAAACAGCTTTGTGTATAATTTTCTGAAGTAGAAAAAGGAAGAGCTTTAATAGTGATTATCATAAGTAGAGTCACTGAAGTTTGATGTATCATGTGATTGTTTTTAAAACATTTATAACTTGCTTTCCCCCAAACAGCATATAAGAGTGATTATTGACAGCTTTGAGTATACATGATCTTTGTAATTAAATAAAATGACATAAAGCTTTGCAAAGTTGGAGGGTGATTCCAGAGAATGTGGTTGTATGTTGGGCGCAGGGCTGATATGTACAGTTTTGAACAGTTTGCGTGCTTCTGCGCGAGTGTATACGGTTGGGACTAAGACGAGCAAATGTTGAATCTGCACGTGGGACCGCAACCGCCACGTCTCTCCTTTCCTAAATCAAGCAAAGGCACGCTCTGCTCACTAAGCCCTATGCTCATCTGGTGAGGGCACTTTTGTCTCATTAGTTCCAAGACTTCCTGTAAGGCAGCTGGGACCTTGACTGGGGTCTTCAGGGCGAGGCAGTTGGAATCCAAGTACTTAATCTTCAAGTGCTACTTTTGGGGAGCAGCAAAGCTCAACTGTGGAGACTAGCCTGTAGAAGGGCAGGTGAACAGCTGTCTGCTTGGGGAGCGTGGAAGCCTTTTAACTTTGTAGTCTCCATAACGACCTGTCCAGCCTTATCTTTCACTGCAGTTCACTCCTTCTGCCACCCCACACCTACTGCCACCTTCATGCTGAATTTCCTTACTCTACTGCCATCACCTAGTCCTCTGCCCATCCAAATACTCCTCATCTTCTAAGACTTGGCTCACTATCTTCTTACGATGTGCATCCTCTCTTGTCATTCCAATTCTTACCTATCCTTGGAGTATAATTATCCTAATTAATTATCCTACCTTTCTGTCCTTTGAATGCATAGCATTTCTGTCATTATATTATATGGCAGTTAAGTTGGCTGGGCTTGAAGTTGGCTGGCTCTGTTACTTCACCAAGAGAGGTCTTATAATGTTTTCGGATTGCTCTGAGTCTCAGTTTTCCTGTGTGTAAAATAGAAATAATTATAATGCCTCCCTTTGGATTGTTATGAAGATCAACAAACTGGTACTATTTTTGGAGCAATGTCTAGCAAGTGGTTCTTTTTATATCTTACATGAATTACTTTATTTTGAAAAATGTATTATAAGTTGTTTGAGAATAATTGTATTTTACATTTCTTTGTATTCTCAGAAGAGAAAACTAAGTAAGTTATTGTTTCCAGGCAAGGACACTTTCCAGGCAAGGAAAAGTAAGTTCAGGGAGGTCGTAACTAACTAGCCGTAGGTAGAGCTAACATTAGGATGGGGGGTCTACTGGTTCTCAGCTCTGTGGTCCTTCAACTTTTACCGTTTTGTCTGACAAAAATAATATTAGTTTTCATAATGCAGTGGTAATAATATTGATAGTCATAATATAGATGTCTTCAAAGTGTGTTATGCACAATGTCCTTTTTAAAATTTGTGCAAATAAGCCTGCTTAGACATAAATGAGAGGTCATGTATTTCATATCATGACCTGGATATTTTTCTTCCCCTTTCCCCCAGGCATCCTGTCCCACTGCATGAAATACATTTCAGTGCTATGTTTTCTTATATTTAAATAAGATACAAGAAGGAATGTTCAATTGAAACAAGTTTAATTGGCTACAAATATAATCGTAACTTCATTTCACCCATATTGTTAGAAGAGTTAACTGGACCTGCAGGGCCACCAGCTAAATACATTGGCTTTTCAGTGAATCTAATTTCCTCTAAAATAATCCCTCTGCAGGAGCAGTTGAAGGAGACAGGAAAGAGAGAGTGTTCTGGATGGAACTTCAAAAGATCAATTTGGTGTCATTTATCTGCTTTTACTAGATAGACTTGGAAAAAAAAATATCATTACTTAAATGAAAAAACATAATATAATGTACACACAGGTAATTCCTTTCAAATTGGAAGAACAAAAACAATAGAAGAAATAATAAATTTTACATTGCAGTTGAACTCAGCCAAAATCAACGGAGATGGACTTACCCTCCTCCATGACCTGTTCCTCCAAAAAAGTTCATAAATTAAGAGTTTAGGGAATTAGGATTTGTTTTTTTCTTTTCTTCTCCTTTGCAGTCTTTGCTGTGTGGGCACGCGTGTCTCTCAGGAGAAAAGCAGAAACAAAGCAAAATCATACTTATTTAGAGTTAATATGACTCAAGTATTAATACACTTCTTAATACTTGTTTAGAAGTTTATTTAGACTTTCCTGACTTGGAATTTGTACAGTTCAGAGTAATTGCCTGATCTACGGTTGGCAAGTCAGAATACTGCTTTTCAAGCCTCATCTTTTTTCACCAGTGAAAGGTCACGCAAAGTTGACATGAGAATATGCTGCTAAGCTCTAAAGTCCCACACTAGTGTAAGAAAAGAATGTCAGAGATTAAATTCAAGAAATAATAAATTACACAGATATGAAATGGGAAATTTGTCTTTTTTTTTTGTAAGACTGTTTTCAGCTAATCTGGGGGCATTGTTTGCAACCTAACAATTAATATGCTAATACAAAATCTTCATAATGAGTTCCCTAAACAAGGTACTCTCTGTGGAATATTTTTCTCTAGCATTTAGTCAATCAGATTCTCGTTAGTGTGCCTTTTAAATATGCCTCATACTTTTTGTTTTTCACAAAGTCAAAGTGATGGTCATTTTGTTACTGCAAATTTGTGAGCCCTGCTTATTGCTTTCTACACCTTAGTTGTCAAATCTCAGGTTTGCAAGTCTGGTTTGAATTACAAACTTCTATTGCCTTATAGAAAGAATGTTCCTTCCTGTAAATATTCTGCACTTCCTTTTCTTTGGGATTTATTTAAGCAGAGAAAAAACAAATGTGTTGTAGTTATGTCCTCACTCCTAGCTCATTATCAGTATAGCATTTTATGGGGCACCAAGTGCTGTCACGTATTTTGCAAACACTTGAGATCTTTCCTTCGCCTATTACTTGGTGGGTTGGGATTTTTTTCTTAGCATAGTACTCAATGCATGTCTCAGGAAAGAATCAGTAACTCTGACACTCATTTGATTGGCTGGCTGTGGTGCTGTTGCTGTGCTTTGTGTAAGTAATGCTATATCCCATCTTTCCAAGGTCTCTGCCCAATATGAATGGAAATTAAGTAAATTTAAATGTAGGAAGAGAGATGCTCAGATTTGGTTTGAGATACGGGACTACAGGAACAAAATTGTTGATTTTTTTTGTCTGAGTGTTTATAGAAGGAGACCTTTTTTTTTTTTAACTTTGGTTTTATAGGAGGCACGTTCAATTCAATGTAAGTGACGTGAGGCTTTCTCTCTTTATGCAATTTTAATAAACATTTGTTGTATCTGACTGCCAGTTTGCCTTCTTTTGGGAAAAGGCATTTATTTTTTTCTAAAAGTCTTTCTCTTTCCACACCTCTCAGCTGTCCACTTCATATACCGGGGTGCCAAAAAATATATATACAAGTGGACACTTTGGTCAACATTGCTCAAGCAGTAGTCCGCAATCAGAAGTGTCTGCACGCTGATGGTAATCACTTTGAGCACCTCTTGTAATTGCAGAAGTCAAACGTGACTTGTAGTCATCGTTTGTTATTGGTATATTGAGTATTACAATTTTAAAAGTTTTCCTTTCTTAAAGTGTGTATGCACTTTTTTGGCACCCTCTGTATATGCGTTCTAAACAATTATCTTCTTTTTTTTTCATATTATCCTGTCCCCCTGGCCACATTTGATGGGTTCAAATGTGGGGACAATGACTATCTGAGCCAAGCTGGAAAAATAAGTCTCTTGCTCAGAAATCTGACTGGAAATAGGAAAAACTTTAGGTCAGTCTTCCCCTGGTATGAACCTGGGAGCTCTCCTCAGTCACGTTTGATCATGTGGAGAAGAAAGAGAGGCCGACACACAGAAATAGCATAAGAAAGACAGAGAGGAGCATCTTGCTGGATCTGCTGTTTCTTAGATCCAACTGTTGGTTTTCATGAGATATACCTATATTGTTTAACAAGGTGTTTTTTTTGCTTAGAGAATTTAAAGCTTTTTATTTTCCCTCCATCAATAAAAAAGCTTTTATTTTACTTTAACAAATTCACAGTTGAGTTAGGAATTGGACCCTGAGGTCCCTGGCCTCTGCTAGCCCTTATGGTGCCTTTTTGCAAATTAGGAAAAGGCTCTCCCACCAGCCTGACCCAGCCCCATAGTTTCAGGGTTTGTTGAGGGGAATGGGGCTATATTTCAGACCCTATTGCCCTTCAGCTAAGAGCTCTTATCCAGTAAGTCTGCACAGGCATATGTGGGACCCCTATGTAGGTCCTGGATCCTCAGCCCTGGGTATAAACCTATTTTGGTTTAAAATTCTATTTATCAAACTCTTTGCTGTGGCTTTGTAATCATCCAAGGCACCTTGGGATGCTCACCAAGATAACGTCTCTTTGACTCAAGCTTTCTGATCCTCAGGAAATGGTTTTTTGATCACTTCTGTTCATCACAGCTTTTGTAATAACCCTCATAAATGAGAACTCTTGCGATGCATGGGGGCCAATGGACAGGGGTAGAAATTGTTTATAGGGATAATAATATATTGGGCAAGAAGAGCAAGGGGCTGGCTTATATTCTAAAAGAAAATTTGGTAAGTAGAGTACAAAAAGAGAAAACTGTAAACCAATATCATTTATGAATGTTGGTGCAAAAATACTAGATAAAATATTAGCAACAGTTTCCTGTAGCATATGAAGGAAATAACCCATGAGCAGCTGAGATTTATGCAATGAATGCATAATTTGTGCAATATTACAAATACTATTAATATAATACCCCCTATAAATTGATCCAAAGGAAAAATCATGTAATTATCACCATGTATGCTGAAAAAAACCTTCAACAGAATGCAATATCCCTTTCTGATGAAAAAACTTAAGAAATTGTGAGTTAATAGATACTTTCTTAATGTGATGAAATATATATCTTTGGTCTAAAGCCAGCATCTTACTTATGATCTAGTAGACACTAGAGGCATTTCCACTGAGATCAGGAACATGGCAGCGTGTCCATTATCTCTATACATCATTGTTTTAGAAGTACTAATTTAATTAAACATGAGGATTCAATTAGAGGCATAAGAAGCGGTCAAGAAAGAGGGAGAAAAATTAAAGAGCTAAATAAATGGAGGAACATAAGACTACCATTTTCATGAACTGAAAGACTGAACTCTATTAAGATGTCAGTGCTTCCCAAATTGACCTAATGATTCAAGGTAACCCCAATTCAAATCCCAGCAGGTTTTCCAGAAAGTCATGAGCTATTTCTAAAATTTATATGGAAACCCAGAGGATTTTGAATCGCTAAATAATTTTTAAAAATAAGAAAACTGAAGCACCCAAACTACTTGTTTTCTAGTCTAATTGTGAAACTCTAGTAATCAAGAGAGTGTGTTATTGGTTTAGGCATAAGCATATATAGAGTACAGAAGTAGACCCTCATATATATATATGCACATATATATGTTTTTTTTTTTTTTTTTTTACGAAGTTGTACAGGTAATTCGTTTTTCCTTTTATTGTGTTAAGAGTGCTGAACATGAAATCTATCCTCTTAACAAATTTTAAAAGTGCAATACATTATTGTTGACTATATGTACAATGTTATACAGTAGATCTCTAAAGCACATTCATCTTATTGAACAGAAACTTTATGTCTATGGATTAATAACTTTCCATGTCCCCCTCCCCCTAGCCTCTGGTTAACCACTATTCAAGTCTCCTGAGGGTCATTATTTTAGTCTCCAGGTAATTCTTTACAACAAATTGTGCTGAAAAAAACTTTGATTAGTTATCCATATGCAGAAATGTGCAGAAATCCTCGTAGTGCACACAAAAATTAACTAAAAATGGAGCGTAGACCAAAATATAATGGCTAAAACTGTAAAATTTCTAGAAGAATACTTAAGGTAAAATCTTTGTGACCTTCCTTGGGATTGGCAAAGGTTTCATAAATAGGGCAGAAAACAAATGAGCCATAAAAACATTATAAATTGTATTTCATAAAAAAATAAACACTTGCTTTTTTTGATGCAAATTGTTATAAAAGTGAAGTAGCAAAATGTGAACAGATTGGCAAATGATATATCTGTAAAAGGCCTTGGTTTTCAGATCTACAGAGAACAGTTTAAACTCAATAATAAACCAAACAATGGACTATAAATGGGCAAAAGACTTGAAAAGACACTTTGCTAAAGAAAGGATAAAATGGCAACTAAGCACTTTAAAGAAAGGCTCACTATCATTAGTCATCAGGAAAATGCAAATTAAAATCAATGTGACACACTGCATGTCCACTAGAATGGCTAAAATTAAAATATACTGACTATATCAAGTGATGGTAAGGATGTGGAGTAAATGAAACCCTCATACATAGCGGGTGAGAGTGCAAAATGGTACAGCGGGGTTGGAAAATAGTTTGGAAGTTTTTAATAAAGTTTCACATACACTTACCATATGAGTCTCCCATTCCACTTTTATGTATTTCTCCAATATACATGAAAACATATATGTGCACATGTGCTTGTATGCACATGCTCATAACAACTTTCTTCATTATAGCTAATTATTGGAAATGGCTCTCTGTCAACTGGTAAATGGATAAATACATTTTAATTTATAAAAATAGACTGTAATACAATATGCAGAAACATGGATGAATCTCAAAAGCATGTTAAGGGTAATAAACCAGATACAAAAGATTAGCAATTTCCATCTTAAACCAATAGAAAGTAGATCTGTGATGTTTGGGGTTGGCGTGGGGCGTGGGCGGGACATTACCAACAGCAGGAGAAAGCTTTTGGGGGTAAAGAAAATGTTCTATGTCATGATTGTCATGGAGGTTACATGACCATGTCCATTTGCTCAAACTAATCAAACTGTACACTTAAAATGGGAGATTTTTATTAGATAGACAGTATATGTCAAAAGCTGGTTATTGAAAACATTCCTTTTACTTCTAGAGACCAAGTAATATGCAGTAAAAAGAAAAGTGCAGCAGATAGAAATCCATTCTATGGCCCAATAAAATGACAGCCACTCTGCAAGCATGGGATCTTATTTTAGGAAGGTGGGAAGTAGATGTGATTTTAGCAAGAGGAGGGTGATGACTTAGGTATGTGAAGTCCACTTCAGACAGCCCATCTCTCCCCTGCTTATTATTCTGACTCAGAGGAAGCAATTGCCCATGAAGAACTTATACCATTTCTTTCAACAAATTCTCTATTTCTCATCATGATACAGTCGTGTGCCACTTAATGATGGGGATATGTTCTGAGAAATGCGTCCTTTGGCAATTTTGTTGCGAACGTCATAGAGTGTACTTGTACAAACCTGGATGGTATTGGCACGATAGACTTAGGCTATACGGTGTAACCTATTGCTCCTAGGCTACAAATCTGTAGAGCATGTTAATGTACAAAAGAACAGGAGGTTAAATCAAGCACAAGAGAAAATGATGCAATCAACAGACACTAAACACAAGATGTATGAGGCTGTAGGCGGCATGACATAGCATACTGTTTTACAGCAATTTTTTACCAAGTAGAAAGTACACTCTGAAATAACAGTAAAAAGTATAACATAGCAATACAGTAACCAGTCATATAGTGGTTTATTATCATTGTCAAGTATCACGTACCACGTATAATTATATGTGCTATACATTTATATGACTGGCAGCAGAGTAGGTTTGTTTACACCAACATCACTACAAACATGAGAATAATGCATTAGGTCAGCTGTGATGTCATCAGGCAATAGGAATTTTTTAGCTCTGTTATAATCTTATGGGATCACCATCATATATGATGCCCATCGTTGATTGAGACATTGTTATGCGGAACATGACTGTATTGTTATGCTGACAAAAAAAGCAAATAGAAATCATTGCTGAGAAAGCAGAGGAAAGATTTTACCATGCAAGATCTGGAAGTGAGGGTAGACTGGGTGTGAAAGTGATGTTGCATCTAGTGTTTGAGGAATGAGCAGTCACCAGCATCGTCACCAGCATCCCACCACCACCAAAGAGCACAGAGAGAGACACATCGGCACGGGTGCCTCAAGGGAACCAACACAGGTCTGTTGAATGGAAATGGGTAGCTCCAATGTTCCAAGCACTTTATTATTATTTTTATAATAACTCTATGAGATGGCTGTTATTATCCAGTTTACATAAATGATAAGAGAGGCTCAGAGAAGTTTGGAAAGTAGCTTACCTCCAACTACATTTGACCAAGAAGGTCTTCCAACTTAGTTATTTTTCCACCATCATACCATCTCCTCTGCACCAAGCTAAAAAGTAGAAGAAAATTGGAGGGGAAATATATCATTATTTGTGTATGTCTATGTTTATGTCTGTCTAACCTCTTGTCTCTTCATGTTTTCTCTTTCTCTCCCTGTGTCTGTCTTGGCATCTATTTTTATCATTTTTCTGCTATATGGAAATCTGGCCATCTACCTGCCTTTGTGTAATAGACATATTGGCTGCAACCATATATATACAAAAAATCTTTTGGGCCATTCAACATTATTAGAAGAAAACTGAGAATGGTTTTGGGGGAAAAAAACTGTATACTTCTGGAGGAAATTTTTAATCTTTAATTTAATTAATTTTAAGTTAAGATTAAATAAGACTTCTCCAAATCTGCATTTCTTAAAGTCAGTATCAATCTATAAGCCTATTGTGTATGATTAGAAAACAAAGTCACTTGGCGCAGCACTGCTGTGCCCTGCCTGTACCTCTCTAGTCTTACCATCACAGTATAAGCTGTCTGGCCTTCCAACCACCAGCATTTGCTTCTCTGCCTGATGCTTTCTGTGGAGTCTGGGCGTGGGACACTGGAAGTTCCAGGGAATTAAGGACCCCGTCCATGCAGTAACCAATGAAAGTGTTAGTGTGTAAGTGGTCTCTTACACCCCAATTCCCCACCCCTTGTGGGGGATAACTCTCAAGAAATATTTTTACTTAACTCCAAGTGGTATGTGAATGAGGGTTAAAGCTGCTTTTGGAAATACCTCAGGAAGCATCACAGCGAAGACCAACATGCCTTCTCTAATTACTTCAACGCAGCTGGATTTTCTTCTTGGGTGGGGACTGATGGCTTTATTTGTTATTTGTTTGAGAATCTGATAAAATAGTAGGTTTAATATTAGGTACTATGTGGTATGAAAAAGTAAAACTTCAAACACAGGAATGATCCCCAGAGCTGCATGCTTGGTGCTTTTGCTGTGAGGAAGGGGACAGCACAGCCAGTTTCCGATCCTTGCTCCTTTCAGGACACATGACCACTGAGCGGAATGGCAGGGAGCCCCCTCTCACAGTTTGAATAGTCTCTCCCCCTCCTCAAATTCTTCAAATCATTATGATTTGAGTATGAGGATCAGAGTAAGTCATACTCTACACATGATGGTTAGCAGTCACACTAATTCCATTTGAATTTAGACTGTATGACTTGTCACCTAATTAACCTTAGAGGCTTACCTCCTCTAAGCCTTGGTTTACTCATATGTCAAAAGGGAATAATATTAGGACATCTCATAGGCTTGTTATAATAATTAAATAACAAATGTATACGATTTAACAAGTGCCTAGCATTTATTAAGCGCCTGACAGGGCTAGCTGCTAATATTTTCTCACTATTGGTGCCCTGTCACCCCTCCCCAAATCTTTTCTCCAGTTTTCCCCTTTCTTACATCACCCTAGATATTTGTTTCCATTATTTACTTCGGCTACCAAAGCCTGAGAGTTGGCAGGCAATGTAATAAATACTTTTCTTTCATTTAGCTTAGATTGCTGACAGTTTATTTCATTAACTTTTGCTCCAGTCTCTACAGATAGGAATTTGAAGTAAATTGTTTGTGGTGTGTGGGACTTATGTTTCAGTTGGACATATTTCTTTCTAAACTGGAAACTTGTGGTAAAAATAAAGTAGTGCTAGGGGAAATGAAGATCTTAAAGTAGTAGCCTGGAGGACTTGTGTTTTGCCAAGAGTCTTTCTCTCTCTCTCTCTCTCTCTCTCTCAATGCATAACTCAACTAAGGACAATTACTTTTCCCTTGTCTTTAGCAAGAAACACATCTCCAGAAAGAGTGGAGGTGACAGTAACTATTAATATATAGCAGATGGTGAATGTACTGACTATGCTTTGAAGGGGATCCAGCCACCAATGTAACGGGAAACTGCTTTTGAAGATGAACAAAGAGGCTGCTGCTGTATTTGGGGGTGTAGATTCCATAAAGCGCTAAAAATGCTGCTTAATAAAGATACAGAATAGATTCAGACTTCTCCACCAGATTTACTTTTTAAAAATATATTCTAGTTGCCAGAATATGTTCTAGTTAAGTTACTTATACCAAAGTTTGATTCAAGAGTCAAGCATGCTGTTCAGCGTTAGTCTGGTGCTTGTAAACTGTTGTAAAGATGAAACACCATCCATAGGAGAGACTAGCATTAAGTAACTTAATGAATTGCGGGAGAAAGGAACTTATTAATAAACGAGATTCGGCTTTACTTATGTTATGAAACGTAATTAATTAATCTCTGGTTTGGCTTAAGGTATAGAAACATAACCTAAGTGGACTCCTGTTGTTAAATGATAAAATGGATGGAGTTAACGGACAAATAGGGAAAATCAACATTTTTAATTACATAATATACACTTGAGTTTTAATGAATGCAGACCATGTCACTAATACCAAATGGTGGCTTTGAGTAATTGTACTGTGACTAATGAATTTGCGCATAGTTTTCTATGCTCCGGACTTGAAAGAGTCATGGGATTCTTGCTGTGACACATCTTGGCTGTGCATTTGTCACCAGTCTTTTGTTTGAAGATGATGCTATTGAGGGTGTGTGTAGGTGTGTGAGTATTCAGGTAGGTGCTCACGTATTCTTTCCGTGTTGTTGTCGTGTGACTGTCCTTTTCTGTTGTGAGAATTTTTTTTTTTTAGGGTCTGTGGGCATAGCTGGCATTGATACTTAGATTCTTGATTAGCACATATTCAATAGCTTCCAACATCTTATTTTCATATAACTATGGCCAGCTCATTGCTGTGTGCTCCCACTTCTGTGTTCTCTTATGCTTCCGTATTGCCATGTTGCATCGAGATATCTGTAAGGTATTCCTTCTTATTTGACTACTGTTAAGAACACAGCTGTTGGGGTTTTTTAAAAAAGATTTTTATTACCATATAGCCAATATACGATATTATATTAATTTCAGGTATACATCATAGTTATTCAATAGTACCCAGCTGGCACTATGCAGTTATTCCCGCATTATTGATTATATTCCCTACGCTAAAGAAGGGATCACCATGATAAGTCCAGCAACCATCTGACACCGTACCACGCTATCACAGTATTATTGACTATATTTCCTATGCACAGCTATTTGGTTTTAAATGCAATGAGAGAAGAAAGCATGAGTTGTCACCCAACATGGGTTCTCTCTTTCACTGCCTGAAAGCAAGCTAAAAATCAAGCAGCAGCCCACCTCTGAAGAGTGTGTTTTATAAAGATGACAATTTCTTATGGAATAAAATTAAAAATTAATGAATAGATACATTTCATGGTCTTCGTAGCCTTTATCCCTTTTGGTTATTTCATAGCTCATTGGCAACACCCACCCCTGACACTCCATATGGCAAGAGGACCATGTGGATCTAGCAAATGGGACTTGGGTGCTTTGGAGAAACCTTCTCCCTTAGGGCTGGCATTTGGATCACAACCCAACATACCTACCGAAGTGCTTTGGATGCCCTAGAGGCTTTGGGGGAAATCCGTAAGGTGGTGGACAGCACCCAGAGGTGACCAAGGACTGGGACATCAGACTCCTCCTTTCTCTCTTTCCCACATTTTGTTTTCTGAGCCTATTTCATCATTCTCTTTGGCCTTAAAAGAAGCTGCTCTCCCATGAGGATATGTTTGTTTCCTGATAAGATCTCTATCCTGGGCTCTCAGCTAATACCTTAGCTCAGGAAGGTTCAATGCAGGTGTGAGACCGGGATAAGACATATGATTAAGGCAATTGAAATTTGGGTGTGATGCTGATACAGGGCACGCATTAGATTCAGATACAGGTCCTCTGTGCTGCTTTTTTTGGCATCTGTGGTGCCCATGTGTCTTAGTCTGTTTGGGCTGTGATAACACAATATCATACACTGGGTGTCTCAAACAACAGAAATTTATTTCTCCCAGTTCTGGGAAATCCAAGATCAAGGGGCCAGCCAGATAATTTAATTCTGGGGCCTGTTCTCTTGGCTTGTAGGTGACTGCCATCTCTGTGTATGTGTGCTCACATGGCCTCTTAGTGAGGACAGAGAGAGAAAGCTCTTGTGTCTTCTCTTATGAAAGCACCGATCCCATCATGAAGGCCCCACCCTTATGGCTTCTTTACCACCAATTACCTTCCAAAGGCTCCGTCTCCAGATATGATCATGTTTTTGCTCAGGGCTTCAGCATATGACTATTAGGGGGGCATTGGCATTCAGTCCACAGCACCATTGTTTGCCTACAAAGCCTTTACGGGCAACTCGAGGGACCTGAAAACTAGACTCTACTCTGGGACTACGGGGGTGGAGGAGGGGAAGGAGTGGGACTTGGATTATTAAAGAGGTGACACATGTAGCATTAAAACAGCCATCTTAAACTTATTACTTTCTTCTGTAAAACCCTGTTAGCCTGAAATACAGAATTCCAGAGAAAATCAGATTCCAATTAGAGAAGGTTAATAACTCATTCTGCCTCCAAAGAACAGAGCACTTACAAATAACTCTGAAAACTTTGCGACCTGACAGTTCAGAGAGAGGCTAGTGAAAAGTTTAATTGCTTCATTTGTCACTTATGCCACCCCCGCCTCCTCCCTTCTGTCCTCATCCTTCTCTTCCTTCTAATTTGTCTTTCTGTGACCCTTTCTTTATCGCACTTTACCTGGCGGGTTCCTTGTATTCCTCATTCCTGATTTGAATTACATGTCATTGCTTTTCAGGAAGCAGTGGCTGGTTTTAGTTCTAAAAGGAAACTACTTGGAATTTCTAATTGCTGCTGCACCTTCAGATGTCCTATTGAACGCCTCCTCTTCGCTCTCAAAAGTGCTTCTTCTTCCATATTTGGCATCTTGGTGAAGAATGCCACTTTCTCATTGGTCGTCTATGCCAGAGACGTTCTTTCCAGTCTCACTGTCTTTCTCAGCGGCTGCATTTAATTGCTCATGAAATCATATCCATTTTAGATTCTAATGACCCCCTTCTCCCCTTGTCAGATAAGTTCCTCCTCCATTCACTGCTTGAGTGCTTTCTGGCTTCATATTGTATCACTTTACTTTTATGATCTTTGCTGTTACCATATTGGGCCGTTTACATTTTCCCAAAGTGTCATGTCTCACCAAACTCTGCCTTTGCCTGTGCTGTTCACCTTACCTGGAATGCTCGGTCTCATTGCTTACCCAACACACATTGGGACTTCCAGATAGGGACAAGCATTACCACATTTTGAAAAGGTTTCTCCCTGACTATTCTGTCTTCCTTTTCTTCCTCACTCTCTCCACTCAAGATGAGTTAACATCTCATAAGTTACTTTTGACTCTGTATTATAGTATTTTGTACTATGAAATTTTCTTGATATTCCCTCAGGACTCTGAGATCATCATATTTTGCCCTTTTGTTCCTTGGGGACTAGTTCAGTGCTTCATGCATAATTGGTGATAATATGTTGATTGAGTAAAGCTAATTAATTACTTCATGAGTAAAAATGAAGGAAAATATCTTTGAATAGACTATTACTGCACTGTCAAAGATTTATTGTTTTTGTTTCTTACATTTACGTGTTTATTCAGCAATGGATTTCTCCATGAACTTGATGAACTTTATCACTTATAGATTTAGAGGAGTCTGGAATTATTTTTCCCTCTGAGTCAAAATGGACATCAAAAACTAAGTCCTTATAGGTAAAAAAGAATAGAATCAGAGGGTCTAACACTGGTTTTAGTATTTTTCCATTGGAAGCCATAACCTCATAAAACATTATCCTATCAGAAAAATGTGCCCTGATTCTAAATTTGAGAGGCTGGAAGCGTAACTGTGCAGCTAACAATCAACCACCTCTGAAATTCACTCTCTTCCACTAATACACCTTTTTCCCCTCTCACTGGGAAAAACAACTCTATTGTTGTTTCTATTTATGCAATTAGCATATGACTTTTGGAATAATTTAAATAATGCACACAAGTGTAAGAAAGATCCTAAAAACTCACTTAAAATCCTTCCATCCTGAGAGAGTCTCACTAGCCATCTGTTGATATTTTTGTATCCTCTTTAGGTACATATCCATAAACCTGTATCGTTTGACACAGATAAGATTATTTGAAGCATGCTGTATTTCTTTGGGGATATCTTTTTTAAAGTTCATTCTTTTGTTATCTTACTTTCCTGCATCTCTTTCTGCACGCCCTTTCATCGGCATCAACTCCTCTTTCCATTCCAGAAAACCCATAACTACCTGTGGGCTAGGCCCTGGTAGAGGACTGGTGGGCCCTGGTAGAGGACTGGTGGGCAGGAATGAATGAATGAATGAATGAATGAATGAATGAATGAATGAGTGAAATAATATTTTTTCATGAAAAGATATTCTAGGAATTTCTCCTAGTTTCCTGATCTAGATCTAATTACTTCTTTTATTAGTTTATTCCTTAGTGATTTGTTGTTTTTGTCTATTTTTTGTTTGGACTTTGACTACGATTTTGATTGGTCACTTAGACCAACTCTGCTATGACTGTCATTGGATAAGGGACTGTTACTTTCTCACAAACAATTGCTTCAATTTTTACAGATTCCAAAGACAGGTCCTGATGGGTGAAAGAGTATGTGGACTTTCAATTTTAAAATATAGAGCAAAGTTGATCTATAAAAGGGTTACTTTTTGCCTTTCTACTTATAATGAAAGAGAACATTTGGAGGGGAGCCTCATTTCAACATTCTCACAGTTAGTGGCTATTTTCACCCTCTTTAATTTTTTGGCCAGTCTGGTGGATCTGAAAAGGAACCTCATAAATTTTAAAATTTCCGTTTCTCTGTTTATTATAGGTGCTGGGCCTATTTTCACATGTAATGGGAAAACTTGTTTTTCTGTAAATTGCCTCTTCATAGCTTTTACTTTTCCCCCTCTTTCTCTTTTAAAAAAACCTTGTGATTTTGAAATAATTTGGGACTTATAGGAGCTACCTGCTGGACTTCACTGGTGATGTTAATGTTGCTCCCTTGGTTCAGGTGGTGTCTGCCAGGTTTCTTTACTGCAAAATTACTATTTTTCCCTTTGAAATTAATAAATATTTTGGACAGAGGTTCTTTGAGTTTATGCAAATATCTTATTTCTTCTTAACCTTTTGTTCACTAACTTTAGCATTCATTGGTGGGTCTTGCCTATAGTAACTATTACTATGGTGTTCTAATGATTTTGTTTCCTTCTACATTTACTAACTAGATTCTTCTATAAGGAGATGTCACTTCTCTCCTATTTATTCCATAAGTTATTTATATCAGTATATACTTCTGGAAACTTATTTTCTTCTTTGGATTATAATCCTGTAGTAACATTATCTTGTGCACTAGTTATTACAGATTTGGCCATTAGGAGCTCTGTCTGATCATCTTCCTCTACCTGAAGAGCTTCTTTAAATACTTCTTAAAATGTATGTCTGCTGGCAATAAATCACCAGTCTTTACTTGTCTGAGTATATCTTTATTTTTTCTTACTTTTTGAAAGGGGTTTTTAACATTCAATTCTCTCATGCCCTTACTCTTTCCTTTTCCTCTGGCAACTACTAATCTGTTCTTCACATCTATAATGTTGTCATTTCAAGAATGTTGTATATGTGAAATCAGACAGTAAGTAATCTTTTGAGATTGCTTTATTCACTCAGTAAAATTCCCTGGATATTCATCCAGTTTGTTGTGTATGCCAAGAGTTTGTTCCTTTTTAGTCCTGAGTAGTATTCCATGGTGTGGATGGGTCATAGATTGTTTAAGTGTTCACCTTTTTAAAGGACATCTGGGTTGTTTCAAAGTTTGAGCTCTTATGAATAAAACTGCTATGAGCATTTGTGTATAGGTTTTTTTTTGCGCAAACATTAATTCTTCATTTCTCTAGATAGATGAATGACCAGGAATTGAAATTGTTGTGCTGTGTGACATAAGAAATTGCCAAACTGTCTTTCAGAGTGGCTGTACCATTTTACATTAGTGATTCAATTCCTCTGTTCTCTTATCAGCATTTGGTGGTATTCCTATTTTTCATTTGAGCTGTTCTGACAGATGCAATATATCATTGTGGTTTGAGTTTTCATTTCCCTAATGGCTCATGATGTTAAACCTCTTTCCATGTGCTTATTTTCCATCTGTGTATCATCTTCAGTAAAATATCTCTTCATCTCTTATGCTTGCTTTTGAATTGGATTGCTTATTACTGTTGAGTTTTGAGAAATTTTAATATACAATAATCTCCCTTTATCCATGGTGTTGCTTTCCACGATTTCAGTTACCCATGGTCAGCCACAGTCCAACAACAGGAAATGAAAAATTCCAGAAATAAGCAATTCATAAGTTTTAGATGGCGTGCCATGGTGAGTAGTGTGATGAGATCTTGGGCCCACTCCATCCAGCCTGGGACAAGAGTCAGCCCTTTGCCTAGCGCAGCCATGCTGTGTACTCTACCTGCTCTTAGTCATTTCATGGTCATCCGGGTCATCAGCTTGGCTGTCGTGGTATCGCAGTGCTTGTGTTCAGTTCACCCTTATTTTACTTCATAATGGCCCCCAAAACACAAGAGTGATAATGCTGGCAATTCAGATATGCCAAAGAGAAGCCATAATGTGGTTGCTACGTATCATCAGAAGGTTAATAGTAGCCTAACCCTTTCTCACAATGCCTAAACCATTAGCCGTGTCTCATGTCATCATATAGGCATTTTATTATCTCACATAGTCATAAAAAGAAGAGTGAGTACACTATAATAAGATATTTTGAGAGAGACCACATTCACATAACTTTTATTATAGTTATAATTATTTTAGTTTATTATTAGTTATTGTTAAGCTCTTACTGAATCTAATTTATAATTTAACATTTATTATAGGTATGTATATATAGAAAAAAAATTCATGGTACATATAGGGTTTGGTAGTATTCGTGGTTTCAAACATTCGCTGGGATCTTGGAATGTATTCCTCACGGATAACAGGGGACTATTGTATGCTAGATACTAGTCCTTTGTTGAATATGTTGTTTGCAACTATTTTCTCCCATCTGTAGCTTATGTTTTCATCTTCTTAACAGGATCTTTCACCTTGTAAAGGTTTTCAGTTGTGATGAATTCCAGTTTGTCAATTTTTTTATTTTATTGATTGTGCTTTTGGTGTCAAGTCTGTAATTTTGTTTTTTTTTAAGTCCCTTATCCCATCTGACTTCTTTTGGATGTTTCTTAGAATTTCATCTTAATTTAGCTATTGGTTTTTTAAGTATATTTTTTGTATTTTTAGTGATTCTTTAGGGATAAAACTGCTGCTGTGTTCTTTAACAGTCTGCTTAGAATTGATGTTTTAATACTACTATAAATTATAAAAATTTTGCCACATCCACTTAACACATTCCTTGTCACCCTTCATTTTATAGTTGTCAAAGGTATTAAATTTACATAGAACCATAAGAATATATAATTTTGCTTAAAACAGTCATATGCCTTTTGAAGATATTAAGAGGAAACATAATCGTATATTAACATAAATATTTATCATTTTAAATGTCCTCTATTCCTTCCTGAAAATCTGAGTGTCCCTCTAGTATCATTTTTCTTTAGCTTGAAGAAATTTCTTTAGCATTTCTTACAGTGTAGGTCTACTGGCAACACATTTGCTTGGTTTCACTTATCTGAAACAGTTTTTATTTAGCTTCCTTCTTTGAAGACTATTTTTACTGTATATAGAATTCTAAGTTGACCTTTTATTTTTTCTCATTCAGTATGCTTAAAATGTACTTCTAGTGTCCTTGGTTTCCATTTCTACTTTGCTTTTCTTCTTATATCATATCTTTTATTTTGGACTGACTCCAAGAATTTCTTATTATTTTTGATTATCAACAGTTTGAATATGATTTTCCTAGATGTGGTTTTCTTTATATTTATCCTGTTTGTAATTTGTTTAGCTTGTTGAATCTGTAAATTTATGTATTTCATCAAATGTGGATAGTTATCAGCCACTATTCTTTTAAGTATTTTTTCTATCCATTTTACTTTCTCGCCTTCAGCAATTTCAGTAACAGGTATGTTAAGAATTTCTGTATTGTCTAGCACTTTTCTGAGCCTCTGTTCATTTTTAATTTTTTTTCTTTTTTTTAAATTGGATAATTTTTATTAATGTAGTTTGAAATTCACTGACCCTTTCCTTAGCTCTTTAATTTTTTTTCAGATATTGTACTTTTCAGCTCTAATATTATATTTATTTCTTTTTAATATTTTCTATTTTCATGCCAGGACTTCCTGGTTTTTCATTCAGATGAGAATATTTTGCTTTCCCCTGTTGACTATGATTATTATAGCTGTTTTTAAAGTCCTTGCTGCTTATTCCAACTACTGGGATATCTTGAGATTGAACTCTTAATTATCTTTTCCCTTGAGAATGGGTCACAGTTTCCTTTCTCTTTATGTGTTGAATAATTTTAGTTTGAATCTTGTAAATAATATGTTTTGCTTACTCTGGATTTTGTTAATTTTCTGTGAAGACTCTTCTTAATATTTTTATGTAAGCAGGCAATTAGCTCGAATAGACTCAAACTAAAAACTCTTTTGGATGAAGTGAGTAATGGATAACAGCCTAAATTATAGTTTAGACTGTTTTTAGTCTACACTGTGAGTGAGTAATTTAATAGACCACCAAAGATTTTAGCGGAGACTAGACATCATTGTTTGGCTTTTGCATTCTTTGTTGTTTTCTAGGACTCACCTCCTCTTTCTGGTAACTCTAGTGGCTTCAGGTAGTTCACTCTGTTTCCTTTGGCCAGGAAGATGACAGACTTTCCCAAAGAGGTTTAATCCCTCCATACAATGCCACAACTTCAGTTAGCCTCATAGCAAAGTTCCATAAATGGAATATTCATTTAATAGCGGCCATCTCTTATAAGTTTTGACTCCTCTCCAAAATCTGCCTGACTTTATTCATTCTCTAGCACTCTCAGGTAATTTCCTGCTGTATTTTCCTCAGAGTTTATCGTTATTATCAGTAGGAGGGTCTGTTTGCTTGGGTCTTACTTCTCCATACTGTTAGTGCACTTAAATTACGGCTGCATTTAGTCTCTTTTAAGCAATGTTGTTTATTTGCCAACTTGTGATGGTAGTAACCCAAATTGATTTAGATGTTCCAGGTTGTTGAGCTCAAGGACAGGGAGTCAACCCCCATGTTTATTTCTTTAAAATCTCCAGGTGATTCAAAAGTTACCTGGGATGAAAATGTGCTAGTTTAATAGCCAGCTGACAGCTCAGACTTTGGACTCAAGCACTTTGGGTTTAAATCCTCACTCCACTAATTTCTTAAATGTTAACCTTGAAGTTGTTTCTTCCCTGCCAGCCTCAGTTTTTATCATTTATGGAAGGGGGATTGAAATCAGTATCCACCTCATGGAGTTGAGTGAATCACAAAGCACTAGAGTTAAATATGGCACCAGTGATATACTCAATGAGCATTTGCTTTACTTTTTGTTATTACTATATTCTTGTATCACCCAGAATCACCTCCTATTTCAGAATTTGAGGCAATACCCTCTTGATTGAGAGTCCAAAGGAATAAGATAAATGCTACTTGGACAGTGACTGGAAGAGAAAAGGCACTGCTCGTAGTTGTAGGGATGCAGTGGGAGCAGACCCACGTGCTGCCTCCCAACACTGAGTCTCAGGCAACAGGAAGGTGCCAGGTTCAGGAACCCCAGGGGTAACAAAGATGGTGATGGAAGGAGTGAGGGTTATTTCAATTTTGCTAAGGTATGAAACTAGAAAGAAAAAGGTGGCTGATGCAACTGAATAAATTGAACAGCTTTTTTTTTTTTCAGCTGAGAGAATGAACTTCTTTCTTTGGCTGTGGGCAGAGCTGGGATATGGTCCTAAGGGAAGAGGGAAAATGAAGACACAGAAACTTGAAGCCCTAAGTTGTGGCTCTCTTGACCCTGCAGGTCAACAAGCCTGACACTCATAAAGATACCACATTTCCCTAAAGGGACCTGCTTAGGAGAGTCCAAAACCAAAATTATTTTGGAGAGGCCAAGAGAATTATTAGCCCTATCTGTGAAAAAGCATTCTTTTGATCAGAGCTGTTGCAAGATACACCAGATAGAAAGTTGTGAACTCCTCATCAAATTCTTATTCCTTTTTACTGTACACAGCATTCTCTGAGCCACCAATTTTGATTCTTCAAAAATTGCTAAGGAGATTGGACAAGATGCTCTTTCCCGCAGATTTGTTGTTCAAGTTAAGGTCTCTTCAAGAATTCGTATCTCCACCCACGCTACCTCTGCAGGGTTTACAGTGCTTCACATACAAGAGCAATGGACCTGCCCTTAATACAACCTAGCATTTATTGAGCATTTTTCAGGTGAGAGAACCCACATGCAGTACTCACATGTCTTATCATATTTAATTCTCATAATCCCTCTCTCAAATCATTCTGAGATTTGATTACACAAGGCAGCCTCTTACCTCTTCCCAAATTCAGAAGAAACAGTTGTTGTTTTTTTTTGTTTTTTGTTTTTTTGTTTTTTTTGGACAGCCTTAGCATACTAATGATACACACTAATGTGACAGATACTAAAGACGCAATTATGCAGGTGAGGAAGGCAAAGAAGGAAGCAGGCGGTTTCAACACACCCAAATGTTCATCTCATAATTTTTTCTTCATTACATTTATTAATACATTTCTCAAAATGGAGGGGTGTGTGAGAGAAAGGAAGGAGAGAGAATGATAGAGAAGCTTGTAAACTATGCTATTCAAGGTGAAAGAGAAAAGCATGATGACAGTAAGAGCAGGAACTTGGCTGGGTCCCTTGATAAAGCCCTATTATTTCTATTTCTGAAGGTTACACACAAGAGAAAAATCATCCCGGAATGTTTTTCTCCGTGTGCGTGTGTGTGTGTGTGTGTGTGTGTGTGGTTTGTAAATGCTTAACAACTCTACATGTACAAAATCCATTTAGCAAAATGCTACCTTGGGTTTCAGAATCCGTAATACTGAAAAGCAGCAATTAAGACCTCCTGTGACTCATAACATTTGCAATAAGGGGTTTTGAGTAAGATGGAAAATAGGAGGAAAATTTGTGCTCTTTGCAGGGAAAATGTTGCTGACATACTTAATAATAATGAAATATAATACATCCTTGGGGCAAAACTCAAATCCATTGTGCAGTGAAAGAATAGACCCATTCAATTTGTTTAGGTTTCTTTGTTCCTTTTGTATTTCTTAATAAATCAGTTCAAAGTTATGACTAACATTCGAAGGCTGAATGCTGAGGGGAGGCATGGTATAGAGAGATTTAGCTAATAAGAAGACATGATACCCATTTCAATTTGAATTTCAAATAAACAGCCTGTTTTTTCCTATGATTCACCTGTTGCATGGGACATAATTATACTAAAAAATTACACGTGGTTAGTCTGAAATTCAGATTTAACTGTGATCCTGTATTTTACCCAAACATCATGAAGTGTTCACTATTAGGGTATCTGTGTCATGACAACTTCCCGGAGAAAAGGCCAGAAATGTGACAATTATATAAACCTAAACAGTTAAGGCCAGAGCCAGAAATATACCCTTAAATATTTGCATATCTAGGAGAACATAGACAATATTAAAAGGAAGGTTTTTTTCTTATTGATCTTTTGAACATTAAACAAAAATATATCTTTATGGCAAAGGGGGAGAAGTCACTTTTTGCATAAATATCTCAACTTCCAAAATCTGGTTGGAAAGTCAGTTCTCAACTGTAATAGCTATAACTCAGAGCCCATGGATAATTAGCTTGTATCCCTACTATTTGTATACAGGGATAGGAAGACAGAATGTGGATACAGGAGAGGAAATAGAAAATTTCTTTTTTATCTATTTAATATGCTGACAGGACATACATTGGGGGGATGTATTTGGTAAACACGAGTTTTTTTCCTACAAAAGTGACTTAAAGTTCAAAATATCATTCAAATGTGCAAAAACCCTTATTGACAAGCCCCACCCTCCTAGTGTTTAGAAATATGATCTTTAGGTCAGTAGAGAGTAAGCATTCGAAAATCAAAAGTCCTATTTGACTACTGCAGGAAAACCATAGATAAACAGTTGAGAGAGGGATTTTAACTCTTTTCTGGGCTTCCATTCAGCATCCATTTTATAGGAGATACAGCTCATTCACAGTGGAGAGGGAGAGGGGAAGTCCATATGCTGTCATACTGGAATAGAAAAGCAAGCCCAGTGGCTTTCTCCTTCCCTTCAGCATGTGGTTTCTCCCAGGTAAATCAAGTCATGTATTAAGTACGCTCGTAGTTTGTTCTGTTTGAAGCTTTTAATCTTATTATTTGTACAGTTCAGAAAATTTCCAAAATATTTTCCACAATATATAAATTATTTACATATTCATGTATATTATTCAAAAAATAATGTCAGTTTTAAGTAAGTTTATTGAAACTGATTCTCCTAAATTTAAATATATGTGGTTCATAGCAGGAGGTTTTAGAATCTTGGGACTTTGTAAGGTTGTGGAGAGTTAGCGTAGCCGTGCTTCTCTAAGGTTATTTGATCACAGCCTCCTCACTACCTGCCCATCCCCGCTTTTAAGGTTCTTTTCTTGAGATGTGATTTTCACTGAATACTCTGTGGGGCATGCTGTGATAGCTTGATTTGGGAAATTCTCATTTAGACCTCTTTGTCTTATTTGTAAGATTCAGTTTATCTCACCCAAGAGTCACCAGCCAACAATACAGAATTCCTGCACACCCTCCTCAGGTGTCTATGAATCACCCCAGTGCCAAGGAAAGGTGTTGCCCCCAAAGGGAGCTGGTATTTGTGTTAATGAGATGCCCAACAGTCTCTCAACTCATCTGATCAGTAATTCAGGTTGTAAAAACCAAACTTCTCGGTAATAGGTACACTCTTTCTAATCACTCAACTAATTACAGGAAAGAGGAAAACACTAAAAAGCACTAACATTGCTAATAAACTACAAAATCATTTAAGCAAAGTTTTAAACCTCATAAAGAAGATGAAGAGTGATGAATGTTAAAAAGGCGTTCTAGTCACTAAAGCCTCAGGAGGACCTGACATGCAGGGAACACCTTTGTTTTCTGATTCAGGCTGGTGTTTACTGAGCACGTACTATGTGACAGGCCATGTGTTAGGCACATTCAGGGATGGTATATCAGTTAGTCTCTATGATAATCCTGGGAAGTATGAGTTGTAACCTCCAAACTTCATTTTTTTAATTGAGCCTTCTGAGGCTTAGCAAAGGTAATTAAATACCCCAGTCATGGAATTTATAAATAGCAGAGATAGGAATGACACACAGCGTTTTGGGTTCCAAACCAGCATTCTCTGGTCTTCTCACTATACCCTGACCAAATTCAACTGGTCCTTCCTGGGGGTTAGAAGAAGGGACCTCAGAGGGGCACACACGGAAAATAGGTGCTTACAGAAAAAAAGGTAAATAAATTGATTCACTGAACCACTCTTTGCCCTCTGGAGTCTGAAGGTCTGATTTCTAGTATTTCATTGTGTAAATAGACCATAATTTGTTTATCTGTACATCTCTCAATGTAAATTTTTGTTTATTCACTTTTGGTTGTTCAGAAGAAGGCTGCTGGAAACATACATGTCCACACCTTTTTGAGAAACCCCCAAATAATTTTTCAAAATGATTCTACATTTTTATGCTGTATTTATTTATTTATTTAGATATTCAATATTATTTTATATTAATTTCAGGTGTACAGCATAGTGGTTAGTCATTTGTATAATTTAAGAAGTGATTCCCCTGGCTAGTCTAGTACCCACCTGGCACTATGCAGAGTGGTTACCATACTAGTCACTGTATTCTCTATACTTTACATCTCCATGATTATTTTGTAACTACCAATGTGTACTTCTTAATCCCTTCACCTTTTTCACCCTGCCCCCCAAACCCCATCCCATCTATCATCCTAAAAAATCTAGTACCCATCTGACACCATACATAGTTATTAGAATATTACTGACCATATTCCTTATACTATACCCTACATCCCCATGACTACTTCTAACAACCAATTTAATCCTTTCCCATTTTTCATCCACTCCCTCAACCCCCTCCTATCTGGCAACCATCAAAATATTCTCTGTATCTCTGTTTGTTTCTGTTTTGTTTGTTTGTTTATTCTGTTCTTTAGATTCCACATATAAGCAAAATCACATTGCATCTGTCTTTCCCTGCCTGACATACTCCATCCACTCAGTCCATCTATGCCACCGCAAATGACAAGAATCCATTCCTTTCCAGACCTAGCAATATTCCAGCGTATATATGTACTGCCTCCTCTTTATTCATTCTTCCATCTGTCACGACTGGTGCAATGAGGGTTGTGGGGAGCGAGAAGGGCTAAGAAAAGACAGTATCTGTGAGTAGAGTGTAAGCGGGGCCAATGGGCTGCAGCCTCAAGGACTGGGCCCTGAATAGGGCCTAAGCATTAGCTTTTATTAGTTAGGTGAGGATAAAGCTTGTCAATCTCAAGATCTGTGAATCCTATGCATTATAATAGGAAACTGATTCAAGCCAATCACCCTTGCCTGCAGGCAGCTGGACCCTAAGTCTCAGGATGTCTGTACTTCCCCAAGGGACAAAACCTTTATGCATATGAATAGATGGAGAGCACACCATTGACTCTCTTTCCTTGCTGGTTGTGGGAAGGAATGCAGCCAGAGAGGCAGAGGCTGCCCTTGTGGGGGGGGGGCTGTGCCCACCTCTATAAACCCCTTTGGTCCCCCACTCCACTGCGCCTGGCTTGAGTTGTCACCCCATGGGGAATCTTACTCGTCATTGGCTGACCAGCCATCTGTCTGGGGCCAAACAGGGAGACATAAGGTGCAAGCACAAAGGTGAAGCAAAGTCCCTGAAAGGATGCGTCTCACAGACTCTCCTTTCTTTAGGGGCAGGTACCAGGGGACAGACGGGTAGGCTGCTGCGTGGCAACATCCATCGATGGACACCCAGGTGGCCTCCACATCTTGGCTATTGTAAACAATGCTGCAATGAACATGTGGATGCACACGTCCCCTCAAAATAGTGGTTGGGGTTTCTTCAGATAAATACCCAGAAGTGGAATCACTGGGTCCTTCTTTGTCTCTTGTTATATATAGTCTTTTCTTTTTTCAAGTTTATTTTGTCTGGTATAAGTATTGCTACCTCAGTTTTTTTCCCCAGTTAAAGTGATTGTACCTTTTCTACTCCCATCAGAAGTATATGAAAGTTGCAACTGTGGTTAAGGGGTGGGGCCAGGGTGAGGGTTCCCATATGTGGGCAGTGACTTGTGTGGTTTGAACAGATTCCCAGTGCTAAAGGAAGGAGCCCCCAGCCTTTTGTCCAGATGTGAAGCTGAAGGGAAATAAGGAGTGGTGAGGGTTAAAAGTTGTCAGCCGTCAAATATCAAGAAAATAGAGTTAGACTCTTATTAGAATTCACCCCTGATGTTTGACTAATGGCTGAAATGTATCACATTTCATTTAACTGAATTTGAACTTAGGTAAACCAGTATGATATTCTATAGTGAAACCTGTAAGGAAGATGGATGTGTCTTTTTTGTTGTTGTTGATTATTTTCTATTTTCTTTAATTTTTTTCAGTGACTGGAAGTTAGTTATTAAATCTTAAAAATTAAATTTGACCAATAAATACTGAATTTAAATGGAGAATCATACCCCCTGCTTCTCCCCAAATATTTTAAAACAATTTTTGCCCTGATGCTTGGATGGTTCAGCAGGTTTTTTTTAAAAAACAGAAGACTTCATAGCAGGGAAGGAATAAAATTAAAATATTTGAAAAACATAAATGAAATTATTGTGGCTTTTCCCTGTAGTGACATATGCTATATCATGTTAGCATTATTATGGCTCGTGTTGGGTAAAACAAATTGGTACAATTATGTTTAAATGGTTCCAACGTCTGTTGGTTATTTCAGCCTTCATCTCTGAATAATAGTAATAGGAAAAATTAGTCTTATGGTGTAATTTACATGAAATAGTCCCTCTTAACTCACCCACACCTGGGAATCACCTCTTGGAACATAGATTAGATTATTTTCCCTTCTTATATAATGTATCATTTCCAGCATTGCCTATAGGACCCTAATATACAGAAATCTTGATAGTATTGTCATGATAAAGTAAAAACTGTTAATAAGTGGATATAGTTCTGTATAGTCATTAGATTTGAGTGTATTGGAAGAGCCACAGCATGCTATGTTGTCAAAATTGTATTACAAGGCCAATCAATTTCTACCTGGAGGTTTGTTTTCGTTTGTTTTTTTGTTTGTTTTTTTAGTTGCAGGTGTACAAAAGAATGTAATAGTTAGACATTTCATCCGTCAAAAAGTGATAATCCCCATCCCCCATCTACGTGGAGTTTTGTTATTCTGTAATTAGTCTAAATCATGATGATTGTTCTTGAATACCATTGATACATTAGATGGAGAAATAGATGATGGGAGGAATAGGAGTTGTTCAAATTATTGGTTACGCTAAGTGAAATAAGTGAGACAGAGAAAGACAAATACCATATGATCTCACTTATATGTGGAATCTAAAGAATAAATAAGCAGACTAAACTGAAATAGTCTCAGAGATATAGAGAAAAAACTGATTGTTGCTAGATGAGACGGGGTGGGGATGAAGAAAGTGAGGGGATTAGAAAGCAAGCACAAAAAAAAAAGAGAGAAGAAGTCAGTCAGTTCAAGCTGAAGAGAAGGTATAAGGTTGGGATACGGGGAAGACAGAGAATGACCATAAAATATAAATATGCTATATTTATATGTAAGATGGAGGCAAAAGTTATGTTTAATATTCTATAAACCTAGTTAAGGAAAAGGAAAATGTGTGTGTGTGTGTGTGTGTGTGTGTGTGTGTGTGTGTGTGTGTGTACCTCTCCCAATAGTTAGGACTTGAGTATAAATAAACTCATATTTACCTTAAACTATTCGTATCCCTGATTTTTTGAAAATTACTTTTGTTAAGTGTAATGTCCTATAATACAGCAAATCATCATATATGAAAATATCAAATCCAACATAGAAATAAGACACAAACTATGAGGTAATGAGAGCTACTGAGAAATCCTTATGACAGTTTTTCCTTTTTCTAGGATTCATCATCTATATAAAATAGCATATTAGAACCCAAGTGTAATAAGACACTTACTTTGTCTTTGCACAAATAAAAGAGGAGAGCCATTTGAAATTTCTAATTTGGTGTGTTTTTGTTTTTAGTGTATAGGATCATCAAAAACATCATGGTAATGGGAAAAGCTTTTTGCATAAACCATAGTTCCATTCTCCCTTTGCAGAGAGTGAGAGACAAAAGAGATGCTAAGTTAAGTATTGTGTATCACCAATGTCTCTAGAATCAAGTAAAAGGTGGAAGAAGGTAATTCTGGACATGATTTAGGGAAGATGAATGGAAGCAAGGAATGAGGAAAAGTTAGGTTTTGAGAACAAACTCAAAATTGACAGGACCAGTTCTTAGTTTTGCTGAAGCGAGCTGTTGTGTTGATAAATAGTTGCATCAGTTATGGCCAAGTCATCTGGAACAATCAGGAGAAAGGACCATTGCAATTGTCTGGATGTAAAAGCAAAACATTTTGCAAATGCTCCTTGGTAGGCTGGAAAATTTCTACTGGAACATTGGGAGACTTTGCATATCTTTTTAAATTGAGCTTCCCACGAGGATTTTCTGAATGATGATCAAGTTTAGGGCAACCTGATAAGATACAACATAGAGAGGGAACCAACCTTCTCTATAAGAGTAACAGCTTTGCAATCGCAAATAGTTCTTTTTGGTTAAATAGCATATTCTTAATCCCAGATGTAGTGATCTTTCTAGCAAGAGCAAAGTGGCCAAAACAATGAGAGACTGTTCTGAAATTCTAGATGGAAAAATGGGAAACGAGCCCCACTTTTATCTTTGTTATTTTTGGAAAGGTGGACAATTGGCAGTTCAAAAACAAACATACAAACAAACAAGAAGCCCTTCATATTTTCATCTTGATTTTGGTGAGAGTACTTCTCAGGTTTGCTCTAAGCACTAGCTTCTTAGTGGTAAGATCGTTTTTTAAACAAATCAGCATTCGGCTCTTTCTGCCCAGTCAGGATGCCTTGAAGAGCATGAATAGGAAACCACACAAAGGAGTTAGAGTGAAAGTCATCTGCTGTGGGTGTGATTTAGGGCTTGGATGCATCACACTTATTTGGATCCAGAGTCCTCAATGGGCACTTACTTTATGAATGCTCATGCCGATCAATGCTCAACTGCCAAAACATAACTTCCAACTATGGATTCGGAAGTCAATGGAGTGAGTAACAGCCATCAAGCCAAAAAACGCCAATGCCCTGGCAGCCTTCTGTCTATGGAGACTCATCTTTGTCTCTGCTAAAGCTGGTATCAGACATTCTCTAACCTCCCAGGAGAAGCTCACGTGCACTAAAAGTCAGCAGTGACAAGACACTGGCTCTGTGGATTCAAGGATGAACGAAGCACAATACCTGCCCTCAAGATGTTCAGTCTTCTGAGGGGAGACAGAAGACTGCAATGAAATAAGGGCTAAAATAAAGGTAACCCCAGGTTATGGAGGGAGCACAATGGAGGACTGAGGGTGGGTGGATAGAGGAAGGCAAGTCAGAATATTCTTGAAGACATGTGGTCTGAGTCTTGAAACATTCATAGGGGTTTATGAGGTAGACAAAGGAGGAGTGATCAGATTAATACCAAGGACCGACATGTGTGAGCACTTACCGTGTGCCAGGCACCTGCTAAGTGGTTTGTGAGCACTACCGCATTTAATACCTCAACACTGATGTGCAGTAGATATTAGCATTATTATCCCCATTTTATGGATAAGGAAATGGAAACTCAGGGGACTAAGTGATAAGTAGTATATTCAAACTTCTGTGAAGAGCCAGATGATAAATATTTTGGGCTCGAGGCGTAATATGGCTTCTGTGACAATTACTCAATTCTACCATTGTAGCATGAAAGCAGTCATGGGGCAATATGTAAAGGAATGAGCGTGGCTGTCCTCAAATAAAACTTTATTTACAAAACCAGGCAGGGGGCCACATTTGGCAGGCCTCCGAGTGGAGATGCCCAACAGAATATGTGGGTCTGGGATTCTGCTGAGAGATGAAATGCACTTTGCAAGAGATAATGAAGCCTTTAACTTTAGCAGTGTTTCCCAGTTGGAGATGTTGGAGAGGGGATTTATCACCGGGTAGATTGCCAGATTAGATGCCATAAACATTTCTGTGCATGTTCCAAGGGCTCAGTTGTGTGTAGGGTTAATGGATCTTATTATTATTTTACATTATGATAGAGATGATACATGAGAAAGTGAACTGTGGGTACTTCTTTAATATAAAGCTATGGTGAAAGTGCCATAAGAATTCAGAGAGAGAGGAAAAAAATCACAAAATAAGATGTGAGGCTTTTTTAGGATTTTAAATGACATACACATTTATAAATAGATGCTATTTTGTGTGTTATTATGTGTATTTAAATACTTATTTATTGTCCCAGGTGTGGTTCCGTCCATGTAAAGAAAGAATGTCACATATACTTTCTCTAATTAGGGACTATTACGAAGTCATTTACTAGAATCTGAAACTATTGTCACTTAGCAAGAGCAATAATCATTCAGAGGTGTGTTGTCACTGCTTGTTTCCAGAATTTGCTTTCATGTCTCCAGGCCTAGTTGATGAGAGTCATAAAGGTCAACAAAACATTTATCATCCCTGTAGTCCTGGGGCTTATAGCCTAGTGATGGAGGTGGAATCAGCCAATTACTCATGGCATTGAATGTATATTCATAACTGTTATTTATATTATAGGGGACGTTCATGGTTTTCTGAGAGCTTGTAAAGTGGGGATGTCACCCTGTGAGAGGCTAGGGAGTTGGGAAGGCTCACATCCATCCAGGTAGCAGGGGCTACTTGAGTGAAACCTGTGGCTCAAAGAAAAGCTCTTTCTTTGAAGTCTCATCCTTCCCTCGCAGCTAATAATGCAAATCATACGTGGGGTGACAGAGGCGCATTACCAGGGGCTCATCTGCAACCAACTCGAACGCCAACTCCCTAACCTTCTCTTCTGTGTTAGGAATTGGCAGAAATTTATTGTATCTTCGGGACAGAGAATATGTCAGCCCATATATCAGCACTTGGAAATAGGCAGTATTTTCTGCTTTGTTCAGCCTACGTTGACTAATGGGAACCTTCTTAGCTTCAGATCATTTTCTCAAAGTGAAAGCCTAAGAAAATTCATATTACATGAGTTGAATATGAGAACTTTCCTGCTATTAAGGTGACTAGACTTGTTTTTATAATGAGCCCTTCATTTCTCTGAGTGAGCTACAGAAAATGAGGCCTGTTTTAGTATGAATCCCATCTGTATGTCAACAACATTCTACAATAAAAATTATAGAAAGAAATTTTTTTTCCTCTGGATTGAAATATGTATTTGGATTTTAGACATATGAACAGTAACTCAGAAGAGACAGTTTTCCTAAAAATAGTTTTCTTGTGTTTGTTATTCTTCTGTGTTATGGGCTGATGTTGTGTTTTTGAAAACCAAGCTGCCCCTGACTTTGCAGGAATGTGACTGATACCTTGTGTAAAGTGAAACCTGAAACGGTGAGAATTGGCTGAATTATAGAGGCTGAATAGAGTCTCATCCCCAAGAGAAGTCCCATAAATCTGTTAGCATAATTTTACCCACAGAAAGTTCTGTGGGTAAAACCCCAACAGGTTGAGAAAAAGACCGTGGAAGAAAGGAAAAAAAGGATTTGCCTTGCTTTTTGTACAAGGGACCCTACATTTTATTTTGCACAGGGCCCTATAAATTACATAGCTCGCCCTGACCCAAAGCCCTTCCACTCAGTAATAGATACATTCTCTGTGCCCCTTGAACTTTCTGGTGTGAGGAGGCTAAGGTGTAGCCTGGAAAGGTTTCTCCCAATCACTTCCCTGGAGTCAGACTTTTAGACCTGGGCTTCGCCTGTAATAGTTCTGGACAGTAGTGGAATTACTGAGCATGATAAATACGATCAAAGGTGATCCCGGGGTCTAGGAAGTCCCCCGACACCAACAAGAATGTGTTTGAGGTTTTAGTGCTCAATTCTCTTTGTTGGGCTGTCATTCCCTGAAAGTGCTGGAGGAGACTGCTCGTCAAACACCGTGTAGCCTTCAGATGGGCCTGTTGTCCCTCTGCAAAGGTCAGTGGTGAAGGAAATGCCCTCACCGTCTGGCCTGCCATTGCTTAAAAGGGTTAAGTTTGAGGTCAGAACCTGGGCATCTGACACTTCATCTTCTTGTTTCCATTAATATGAAAAATGTACCACAAAACTTTCCTTTTGAGTCTCCCAGCAAAGGCTGGCTTCATGTCATACTGTGATTTAAAAAGACACATCTTGCCTTTTCTGCTTTATTGGCAAACTCTCCAAGTCAATGCATTACCACATTTATTTAAGGCTGCCAAGTGTTGATCTTGTGAAATGTAAGGCCTCCCAGTGGTCCAGGAATCTCTGACTTTATTGTATTTTTATTGATGTGTGTGAGCCCAGAGCAGGGCTGGCTTCTGGGGTATACAATGAGTGCGGTTGCATAGGGCTCTCCATCTAGAGTGAGGGTCCCACTCTACGGGTTTAATGCTCTGTAATTACTGTCATGAAATTGTTAATAATTTTGTCTTTGACTCTACATTTTGTAAGTCGAGTCTAATGGGACAGTGAGCATGCACTGGAGGCTGGGGTCCTTGTTCATATATTCTGCTGTCTGACTCTCCTGGACCGGTCTCAGCCCACTCCCCCGCCCCTCTGCAATGACTGCGGACAACCTACATCCCTGCCGGGGCCTGGACACAGGCATGGGTCTGCACCTCACCTAAAAATATCCCCATGTCCAAGGATGTACAACATTAAGCAGCAAATATAAAACACCCCAACAGGTTGAGAAAAAGACCGTGGAAGAAAGGAAAAAAAGGATTTGCCCTGCTTTTTGAACAAGGGACCCTACATTTTATTTTGCATAGGGCCCTATAAATTACATAGCTCGCCCTGACCCAAAGCCCTTCCACTCAGTAATAAATACATTTTCCGTGCCCCTTGATATTTTAAGCATACTAAGGTCTCTTTCAGTTGTCTCTTCTCTGACCTCATGGGCTTTGGGTCAGCCTGCCTTGTCAGTTCCTTCTACCTGCTTTGGCCCAGTTTAGCAAAAAACCCCCTGCTTTGTGCTGCCATCTGACTTGATACAGAATCACAGTTTACTGTTGCTGCCCCTGCAAAATTTATAGTGGATGTAGGAAGATGACACACAAATTTACGTCTAGGAATTAGAGAAAAATAGGGTAAGGACGTTTTAGGTAACATAATGGGGAAAAATAACAAATCTTAGAATAAAAACAGCTTAGTTGAAACCAGGCTCATCCGAGGGATAATACACACTGGACCACATGGTGTCTCTAATTCTCAGTGTCCCAACCTAAAAAAATTAGAACAAGGACTGCATCTTAGGGATCCATAAAGATAAGATGCTTCCCTGCATGTGAAAGTGTCATGTAAATCTTGGCGTCCCACAATTATAAAAACAACAGCAACAACAACAACAACAAAAGTAAATATGCGCTGATTGCTTCTAAATGTGTGTGGTGTAAGGATAATATAGTCAATAGAGGAAGGTGGGGCAGTTGACACTGGAGCTTTGAATTTTGGGTTGATAGTAACCAGAGATTCACTTTTCTCTCTCACGGTTGTTGTCAAATGTTTTCCCACATTTTCCCCGTTAAAGCCTTTTCTTCAAGTTTTTCAAACCACAGAGCAACTGGGGCAAGCTCTCAGCATCCCCAAATGAGAATCAACTGGGTGCTTTCTACACTTTGACTCCCTCAGAAGGTGCAGGAATCTGCCCCCATTAAAGAGTCATGAAGCTCCGTTTCAGGAAACCGCACCTTGGGTCATCTGCAGGCACTGATCGAGGACACTCAGGAATTAGATGAAATAGTAAATACTGTAGATTCCCTCTATCCAAGCTTCCTGAGCGTGAACTGTGTAATGCATTCGTCATCACGTGGATTGGGTCCTTCCAGTGGGCAGGATCTGTTCAATGACAAGGACAGATATTTCTTCAACTCAAACAGTAGCCCTTTATGCTGAAAGTCATTAAGCTCAACAAAGGTAGAGCTAAGACTGGGACCCAGGCCTTCTGGTTTACAATTATTCAATAAATCCAGCAAATTTTATGGATCACCAACTGTGCTATTTCTGGGATACACTGGAGAGCATGGCGGGATATGTCCCTGCCATCATGGAGGTCTCACAATGGAAGGAAATTACATTAATGAAAAAATTACACATATACATTACATTATAACACTCAGAGGAATATTGCAAAAATGAGACCACAAAATAGAAATTATTAGCCTTATCTGGGAGGTTGGGGTGAGTGAACTTTAGGGGTGACATGTGAGCCAGGATAGGAGGGATGAAGACCAGTTAATGAGGTGGCTGGGGAAGGGACAGGCAAGTGGACCAGGTAGAAGTTCCCACGCAGGATGGAGTATGTGGCAAATGTGTGAAGCATAAAGCAGGTGCAGTTGGTGTGCTTGAAGCCAAGAGAGAAAGAAGGTAGAGTGTGGTGTAATAAGAAGCTGGAGAGACAAGCAGTGGCTAAATTATTCAGGGTCCTGTGAATCACATTAATTTTTCTCTTAGGAGCAATGAGACACTATTGAACTGTTTATTTTAAGCTGGGGAAATGTCCTTTCTCTTTCCTCATTATCTTTTTACACGCTGCTCTCCCTGCCTGTGACACCAAGCTCCCCACTTTTCATCTGTCAAACTACTGCTCCAGCTTGAAGTTTCCCTGAATATCCTGGACAGGCCTTCTATTCAGGTTGCTGTCCAGACTAGGATGCTCTCCCATAGCTACAGAGCTCATGCAACTAGTTAGTGGTGCAGGTGGAATTCAGACCTCGAAAAGCTGATGCTGAAGCCTGTGCTTTAGGTAACCCCGCTCTGCTGGCTATTCACGAACACATCTAATTATATTCAATTCACAGCTGATAATACAGAGTTCACTTTCATGAACACAGGTTGTCAGTTCTCAAATACATGCACTCTGACTATCGGGGCATACGCCGTGCTTCCTGCACAAAGCTTCAGGGCCCAGCATAAAACAAGACACCTCAGAGGGTAAATGATATGTGCATAAAGGACCATTTGGGGAGTTCAAGCGGATGGAAACCAACCAGCCAGTCTTGCAGTGACATTAGTGGCAAGAGGAAAGGAGCCAGTACTGACTACAATTTCTGCTCCTAAGTCTAGACCATTATCTGCCTCTAATGAATTATGTGTGAAATTGCAGAGGTTTTAAGGGGAAGCCACACACAGATCTTGGAGCAGCCATGAAGGATTTCTAATGCATGCTCCATATTTTAGTGCATGAGAAATTAAACCACAGAAAACTGCACAAAAGAGATGAAACTTGCATTTTCTGATTGGCAGTTCCTTTGGGATTGAGGTCATCAGCAAACTGTTTTGGATGTTCCCTGAGTAAATAAGTCACTGGTTGTTATATAATTTTAGCCATCTGAATTGCACCCCAGGGTTCTATAAGCCTTTAATGGGGTAGGGGTCCGGTTTCATTGACACACAGCCATTCTCTTCATCCTGCATGTAATTCCTTACATATGTGATGTCATGGAGTTTGCACCCTTTTGAAAAGTGAATGCCACAGCTATGTGTCCTATAAAACTGGCTGCCATGGTACAATTGGAGAAGAAATAAATCTCTCCATCTTAATGTCAGCCTGTGCCGCTAAAACTAGATGTAGATGGCTTTGAGAAAAAAGAATCTTGCAGCCTTTGACAGTGTAATTATTTCCCTCTGTTAATTTACGTGTTTTTCCCCCCACAAAAATCATTTTTAACACTTCATGCAGATATCAATGTTGCCATCAAATATCACTTAGGAAAACATTGACAGTTTAGGAACTTTTATATTAAAATCGGCTAAAATGGCTATTTCAGCAAATGCATGAGATGCCATAACCATACAGCCTTCTCATTCAGAGAGATTTGTATGATTGCTTCAGTCTCAGTGCAGGACATTGGAGAGAACAAGAGGATTCACCTAATAAGGCAATGAGTGACTGAGATTGGGAAACCCAGGAGACAATGGCACATAGGAAATGGTTTACAAGGGCACCATGACTTTTCTCTTAAAGAGAGAATTTTCTCTCAGCAATTTCAACTTCTACTTTATCTTTTTAAAACTCAAATCAAAACTGTGTTTTTGCAAAGACTTTAGTATTTGGCTGATGTTCGCTGGTAAGGGAAAAATGTATTTTTGATGCAATGATGCTGATATGACAAGAGCTGACATTTAACTCACTATGTACCATGCACTGTCCTAAGTACCTGGTTTAATTCCTTCCCTTCACTACCACACGAGATAGGTAATATTATTATCCCTATTGTACAGATGTGAACACTGAGACACAGGTTAAATAAGTTAAATAACTTGATTAAGATCACACAACAAATACGAGAGATAACCACTGTAACCACTGCATTTTACCCCTTCCCATTCATAGCTACCAGTTACTGAGTATGTACCCTTGGGTCCCATGTAAGTTTTTTTTTTTTTTTTTTCATTTTACTTTCACAAAAGAAACAAAGGAGATTGACCTCATCATTTTATAGATAATTCTACTGAGGCTTATAGAAATTAAACAAGTTACCCGCAGCCATCCTGTAAGTGTTAACCTAATTTTCAACCTAGTCATGAAATCTAAATCTCAGTGTGTTCAGCAGTGTTTTATTAAGCAGCATCCATTTTTCTGGATGTCAGAGTTTTCTCATTGTCCCCGGTGACACTGCATTTCAAAATCATCTTAGCGTGCACATTATCTTGTACAGGTAGAAGCATTTGTTGGGCCCTGGTGGAGAGTTTTCCAGTCTTTAGGATTAGATAAAGACATATACTTTATGTGGTACAAAAGAGAACTTGCCTCTATCTTGGTTTATCTCCATAATGAAAAAAAACCTCCTGCCCTGAATCTAATTGCATAAACTTGACATGTGAAGTGCAATTTTTTATGTGTTCCATCTGCAAGTTGTTCTTCAAGAGTTTAATCTTTGTTCCAATAAGAAGATAAAAATAAATTTCGGTGCTAGATTGCTTATGTTAATGCCTTATCTCAATCACTGTAAAATTGGAAAATTTCCTTCCAGCAGAGATGTCTATAGGATTAGATAAAGACATACAAAGATTTGGTTGTATTTTTCAAGTGTGTTTGTAGTAATGACAATGTACTTGGCTCTTGTTCTTTAGCACTTCATGTAAATATTTTAACTAACCCTCACTGTACTCAGGACAGAGATATTGCATCCATTTTATTAAGGCACAGAAAGTGAGAAGCAATCGGGAGGTCATATGATCAGAAATGTAATTGCCGAAGATCACATAGGCAGTCAGGAACAGAACCATTGACACAGAGGCATTGCTTACTGGGCATAGAGATTATATTGTTAAAATTAAAATGACAAGGGAGGGCCAATTCAAAGGACAGGCTAGAAATGGAAGCAGTCAGTGGAACAGAAACAGAGACAGCCATACCCCGTGGGCATCCAGGGGCAGTGGTGCTCACAGTTCCCGTAGCACCTGTAGGTGCCCAGGATCTGTTCTGAAGCATGATTGGAGTTACACTTCTTGTCTGTGGCATCCAATCCTGGTTCCCTAGTCGTTATATGATGGCATGATAAATAAAAACAAAATGGGTGTGTGTGTGTGTGTGTGTGTGTGTGTGTGTGTGCGTGTGCAGAGAGAAAGAAAGAGAGAGATGAGAATCTCTCTGGCTTGGAAAGATAAATGCTGAGAGAACATGAGCCATGGCAAAGAAGAGCTTTTAGAGGTACAAAATGTTGTTTGCCATATGGAGAGCTCATGTGATTTAAATCAAAATGTTGTTTGCTATAATGGAAAACCACGCGAAGCTGAGTTCCATCATTTACCAGCTGTGAACTTGGATTGGACAAGTTGTCTAATAGGGATGATAACACTGTCCTCCTAGTGTCACTATGAGATGTAAGTGAGAAAATGTGGATAAGAGCCTCAGATGCTTTTGATAAATCTCTTACAATGTTATATTTTTCCAAGTAAAAAATGAACAAAAATAAAAACAAAAACTATCAACAACAACAAGTCAGGAGAGCAAAGTAGTGATTGTCAAATATTTAAATGCACTAATGGGGAAGAGGAATTAAATATTCTTTCTGGTATTGGTCGATAGCTACAAATTTTGACTTAATGACAAGCCTGGTTTCAATGAAGGGGACAGTTTTCTTTGAGAATTTGTGACTTTTCTGTCACTGGAGAGATTCAAAGTTATTGTGGTCACTTGGATGGTGTGAAGGAAATTCAAGCATTAGATTGGCATTACTTAGGTAAATTATAAGCTTGCTTATGATCGTCAGGATATATGATGATAACAAAAGTCTATAGCAGGAAAAAATAAATTTCACTGGTTTCCCTATCCCTAGGCTAAGGAACCCTGTCTCTCAGGCAAATTTGTGACGAATAAAAGAAGCTCTCATTTCACATAACGAGTGCTTTGCCCAAGGAACTATGTCTTATGATGCATGTTTTTGAAAAGCCTCTGGTGTCACTTACTTATAAAATTTGTCCCCTGAAGAGGTGGTGCCAGTGAAGAATACGGATCTCTTCACAACAGGTCTTTATAAAAGTTCGAAAGATATTATGTTGAGATTGCACGTTTATTTGCATGTCTCCCTTTCTAGGGCAGGGATCTGTACGTACTTTCTGTAAAGGGCCAGAGAGTAAATATTTTAGGCTTTGTGGAGAGTTTCTCTGTTAACAGTGCTGCTGTGCTAGCTCCAAGGCAACCAGGGACAGTATGAAAATGAATGAGCATGGCTGTCATACAATTAGACTTTAAAATAGTGGACACACAAGTAGCAGTGTGTCAATCCTTGTTAGAGAGTGTGAGCTCCACGAGGCCAGTGTATCTGTCAGGGTTCTCAGTTGCAAGCAATAGTAGTCACCTCTGCATAACTTGAGCAGAAAATGAATGTATTAAAGAATACTGGCAGTTTGCAGAATCTCTAGAAGGCTAGGGAATCAGGATTCAATGCCACAGACACGAAACATCACTCCCATCATGCTTCAGAAGAGATCCCAGGCACCTACAGGTGCTACCAGAACTATGACCATCACTGGCCCTGGGTACTTTCTGGCTCTGGATGGCTATTTCTGTTATTGTTCCCATTAGCCTCGTCAGAGTAGAAGCTGCAAGTCCCTTGCTTCTTTGTCTTATCAGCTGTGGAATCCAAGTGCAGTGTGCGTGCCTCTGATGTTCACAGCCTAGGCCAACTGTGTGCATCCTAGCTGTAATGAAAGCTGAGAATATGAGTACCCAGTATTTTCACCTTATATGGTGAAAGGAGAATTCCCCAAACATAAGGCGGAGCTTCTGTTGTTGGGCAGTAAAATAGATTGATAAATAGCCACTCTCAGAAGGACTGAATTTTCTTCACATTTGTCTGCATGTTGGCCATTGTATAGGAGATTGTCAGGAAAACTGTATTTAATAAACAAAAAAATAGGAGAAGAGTTACTAAAGGATGGTTATTTCTTTCCACTCTAAGTGTCTGAGCTCTTACAGACAGGGATGTGTAGTAGGAAGTCAATGTCTCCATCTTTATGAGAACACAATGGCCTTCTCATTCATTCATTCATTCATTCATTCATTCATTCATTCATTCATTCATTCCCTATTTGTGAATGTTCCTCTGGGCCAGGCAACATGTTAGGGGGAGGAGGCAGAATGATTAGCATAAACAGAAGTGGGACCTGTCCTGATGGAGTTCCTCATCTAGGTGAGGAGAAAGACATTAGTAAAAGAGGAGATAACGTAAAATTGCAAGTTACTTGGTTGCTACAAATTGTATTCAGAATACATAAAGAACACTTCTAAGTCAACAACAAAAAGACAAACTACCCAATGAAACAAATACAAGTACAAAAACAGATAATTATGTTTGCAAACTTTCCACCGTGCGCTTATACAGTGGAAAGTTCGCGAACTTAATTGTTCGACCTTTCATATATGAATGTACATAGCACTAGCACCATTCTCAATAGTCAAAAGGTGGAACCTTTGGAACCCAAATGTCCATCAACAGGAAAATGGATAAACAAATGTAGTATATACATAGTATAGAATATTCTTCACCCATAAAAAGAAATGTAGTACTTATACATGCTACCACACAGATAAACTTCAAAAACATTAAGTTAAATGAAAAAAGCCAGACACAATAAGTCACATATTATATGATTCCATTTATATCACATATAATCACATATATATGACATATAGATGACAAATGCATAGAGACAGAAAGCAGGTTGATGGTTGCCAGTGGCTGAGGGTTGGGGGAAGAGGGAATGGGGACTGACTACTACCGTTTTTCCCCGAAAATAAGACCAACCCCGATAATAAGCCCCAGTTAAGATCATCAGCCAGACGGATGCATTTAGTACATTATGACGATGTTCCAGAAGAAGATGACATGACTGTGTTTGAATAAATGTAGATTGTTGTACATGAAAAAATAAGACATTCCCTGAAAATACGCCCTAATGCGTCTTTTGGAGCAAAAATTAATATGAGACCCGGTCTTATTTTCAGGGAAATATGGTATAAGACCTGGTCTTATTTTCAGGGAAATAAGTGGGTGCGGGATTTTCTTTTAGAATGATAAAAATGTTTTGGAACTTGATGTAAGTAGTGATTGCACAATATGGTAAATATCTTAATGCCACTGAATTGTATACTTTAAATGGTTATTTTATGTTATGTAAAATTTATCTCAATAAAACAAAGAGAACAAATTTACAAAAAGAGTGGATGTGGAAACCAACTAAGAGGCTGATGGATGAGTTCAGGCAAGAGACTAGTGTCTGACTACTGTGGAGACGGAGATGTGAAGTGTATCATTAGTGGCAAACTGAAGCTGGGCTTGATGTCAGAAGACAAAAGGGAGGAGAAGAGCAGACACCAACAGTCACGGGCTTTGATTTGGTTCACAGCCAACTTAACGCTACAGAGGGATTGTCATGGGAATGCAGCTAAATCAGACTTTCTCCTAACCTCATTATCTGACCCTTTTAAAAATGGACTTACAGACTCATAAAAGCGGATTCTGACTAGGGCCATTTATTCCTTTCCAATAAAACTTGAAGCTTTCATTTGATCCAGTAAAATTCTTAATACCATCTTTTTATCTGTCTTTTAAAAAGCCATTTTTACATATTTTAAGCATAATAATTATCTACTTGACAAATGTATTCCTAATTACATTATTATATAGTACCAGCTTATAAATGCCTCACGTCTGAGATCTGTCTGAGAAAGAAATTATTTTATTTAATGTGTAATGTAATTTCCTCTCCAATAATTATTTAAGGGTTGGGAGAGAAAAGGAGTTGGGTTGAAAAGCTCTAGTGTATAATTTTAGAACTGATTTGCCTGGCGGAAATCAGGGAGAATTGTGAAATGAGGCAGGATTGATTAGTGCCCCTGGTGGGGTCCTTGTTTGCTGTGAAGTGTGAGTGTGCATGTACACGTGTGCACATGTTCACATGTGTGCACGAGTGTGCATGTGTGTGTGCATGAGTGTAAGTGTGCTTAGTGCAGTCAGAGAAAGTGTTTGCCACAAATTTACCTTGTTTTGTGTCTAAGTGGTGAGAAATTGAAAATAAGTGTCCCATCCCAACCTCTGAAATATTCCTTTCCACGTCATTACAACAGTGGCTGTAATCTCTATATGTTAACAAAAAATATATAGAGGTGAGATAGAACACTTTGATCCGCTATTAAAAACTCAATGGGAGAATAATTATCTGATCTTTTATAGTTTCCAACAGCTTAGAATACATTCTAGGGCCAATAGGAATTTTCGTGGAAAGTATGTTAAAACCATAAATTGGGAGCCAAAGGCACTTCTAGGAACTTTGATGGACAACTTGAGTCTGACGGTTGGGGGTACGGTTATCAAAGACCAACTTTTCTAATTTGACAGTTTTGCAGAGGTTATTATCGTCTTTTAGCGAGTTTTATTTATATGGAAAGTCTTCTCCAAGGATTGTCTTAGCTTCCCCAACTGCCCCAGAAGTTGTCCCATTGATGGGACAAAAACCCACTCACTGGGTTCCTGGTACTTCTCTCCAGGATACAATAGGATACATTAACTTCCCAAGTGCTGTCACTCAGGCCTAGATTGTTTCAAACATTTCTTACAATTGTTAAAACTCTGCGTGGTGATTTTCCTTCTATGCTGTGTGTGCTTTGTCAATGTAAGTATCACAGCTCTTCTCATGGAAGTGTTAAGACGGTGAGGCTATCTCCATTAGTCATTCTGATGACTTGTGTCAGTAGAGTTCTTTGTGAGTTTATTTAACCCAAAGAACATATAAGAATATATTGGGTTGGACCAGAGCGGCTCTTCACCCCTTTCATAATAGAACCATGAGTGTCATATAAAAAGGAGGCCTGAGTTGTCCTGTTCACAGGCACTTGTGTGGGGCTGAGTGAGGGATGTTATGGGAAAAACTAGATCCTCTGGAAGGTCCTTATCAGCTGTTATATTTTCTGCCTCAGTTTCTAAAAGTAAGTTGAGTCCATGCATGCCTCTAACTCCCCTTTTAACTTGCATTTCTTTAGTTACTGAGCTAGATGATCTTGAAAATAACAAGGTCCACTAAATTATTTGTATTGATGGCTTACTTTCATGTCTCTTGAAACTGTCTCTTTTGAGATTTGAAGTGAACCTCAAATACTAGTATTTCATAATGAACAAAATTAAGTTCACCTCATCTAGACTTTCCATGCTCTTTATAGACTTTAAATTTAGTTCTTCACTCCAGCTTTATTTTTCTAGAATGAGAAGCTATTAAATTTCTTCCATATTTTCCACATATTATTTTATTTAGTTTTTAATTAAATTTATTTGGGTGACATTGATTAATAATATCGGTTTCAAGTGTACAATTCTATAATATATCATCTGTATATTGCATTGTGTTCACCACCCAAAGTCAAGTCTCCTTCTATCACCATATATTTGACCCCCTTTACCTCTTCTAATTGCCTCCCTCCCCCTTACCCTCTGGTAAGCACTAAGCTGTTGTCTGTGCCTATCAGTTTTTTTTTTTTTTTGTCTTATTCATTGTTGCTTTCAGTTTTATATCCCACATATGAGTGAATTCATGTGGTTCTCGATATTTTCTGTCTGACTTATTTCACTTAACATGATAATGTCAAGATGCATCCGTGTTTAATTTTTTAAAAATTGTAATAGCCTCACAAGTAAACAGGCCATATTCTATTGATTCTTTGTGTGTGTGTGTGTGTGTGTGTGTGTGTGTGTGTGTGTGTGTGTGTATGCATGCGTGACAGCTTTATATGGGAATTTTTGGGAATTAGATTATATGCTATGCCATCTCAGTTACATTTTGTGATGGATTATGGCAGAGGGATTGGGGGGCGAAAAACAGAATAAGGATTTATGAATTCTGAGTATAAATTAGGAAGTCTTATACTGTGCCTTCACCATATTTCTAATCTTTGTAAATATCTGTCTGTCAATATTTCATAAAATATTTAAGCTATAAACACACCTTGGAGAGCATCACGTTTGAGGTTTCCCAAAGTGAGTGCAGGAATTGTTACTGCTGTGGTGCCATTATAAATTGCTTTCACTCAGAAATAAAAGATTCTGTGATCAATTGTTTCTGGGATAAGTTGGGTGAACTCAAGTGAGGCAGGCTTCTGTTCTGTGGCACTTTTAGAGCCTTTATCACAATAATATGTTGGCGAGCCTCTGAGAAGTCATAGAGTTTACATCATTTTCTGAACATTGTTGTGTATAGAACATTTTTGTCATTGTTTGTATGCTGCTGCTTAAAGAAAGTGTTTTGGGGAAACACAGATCTAACCCAACTTTATTATATTGCCCAAGCACACATTAAGGAATAGAAATGTTAGAGCAATTTACTAAAGTCATCCAACTGGTCAGTGCTGAAATTGAGCAGGGAAGGGGAGGGAGGGGAGACTTCCCTCGATAACATTTTTGGAAACAGGTGTGGATAGCATGCAGCAATGTTTGCAGCCTGTATAACACTAATGACACACAAAAGTGCTTGCCTTTGCACCAAACAGGGAGTGATGTACTATATATATTACTGAGTCATATTACCAACGAGGTCCCTCCCTCATCATTAGATGCATACAGAAAACCAGAAATAGTTTATTGTGGCAACAGTACTCCTGCATTAAATACATCTTACAGCATCCAGTATAACAAGAATAAGCAGCTTAAAAATCACTAATAGCTTTATCGACAGATATGTAAATGCTGTAGTAACATACACACCTGTGCTATTGTACGTTTTTGTAGGTTAATAGCTTATTCAAAATGAGGATATGCCTTCAAGATTGTTGAATATAATCCTTTCAGTTTTTAGATCAGTAAACTGAAGCCCAAATGGATTAAACAATAAGGTCACACAATTTGTTTGTGAAAGATCTGGGATGAGGGTCAGGATGTCTCTATTCTCATAGCACGGTGTTTCCAACCTATCTGTGTGTTATTTCAATGCCAACTTATTGGCGATAGCTCACGTGCTGACTACATTTTATTCCCTTTTAAATTTTCATATTTTTTGCAGGTAAAAAGTATGATTCTGAAATAAAATGACTTGTCATTCCTGGGTGACGAGATCTTCTGTTCACTTAAGCCAGAGAATGAAGACTGTTCCTCCGCAGGTAAGTAACTCTTTGTCAAATGCAGGATTCATTAGTCATTGAAGCTGCTGGTTCTTGGCACCTCCAGTTGTCTCAAGCATACTTTTTGTCAATACACACCATAGAAATGGATGCTTCTTCTCTCCTGAAAAAGTGGGAGCAACATTTTATGTGACCTGTGGCAAGATTTGTGTCAGAGACAACAATGAGAGTGGGAATATCTAGGGTACCTGGCAACTCAGATTCAAATAATCATGGCATCTATGCTCTTAAGATTTCTCCGGCTCCACAGATGAGTATGAGTAGACACCCTTCTCAGAATTCAAATCCATCTGGATATCCCACTGCTTGTCTAAGAAGCTCTGTATGGATGAAAACGCACACTGTGGCTCTCTGTACATTGAGAATCTGTATGTCCTTGTGACGCTTCTCATGTTTCTGTCCAAATGAGCTGAGCGTTGTGGGATCCTAACAGAGAAGGGTGATGATGGGAGCTTGGGGAGGAATGGGGGCCAGATTTTTTAATCCTTAAAAATAGAAAGTATCCAGCTTTTACCAGAATAATCAGCTGTTGTTCTTAAACAGCGCTGATGACTCCCGAATTTGACCGCTTGTGGTTGATAGGCCCAGAGCACCCCGCAAGGTAGAGATTGCAGGTTATAATATCTTGTGTTATGGCAGATGATTCTCTGTATCTCAAACCAAACTGTGGTGGTACTTTCTTTGCCTTTTGCCTTGAATAAAGATGGAAAGAATGGGAAATATAGAGGAAAAAATATGGCCTGCATGAAACTTTACTTTTATTTTAAAATAATATTTATTACTAGTATAAACTCATTAAGGCAATAGATATTTAGTGCACACTATTTGCAAACTATAGAGAGGAAAGCACTCACATAAAAATAAAAAGCACCAAAATCCCACCAGAAAAGGATAAATATGTTTTCTTATAAATCTTTCTGGTTTTTTACTTAGGCATATATAAAAATAGATAATGATATGTAATGGCATACAATAATATATAAATTTTCTAGCTAGCTGACTGGATTTTTAATAAAAAGGAGTTTATTTTGGTTTAATAATTTTATGTAGACTTTTTCATTACATGATATACTGGGCACTTTCTCCTGTACTATAAATATTCATATAAACAATTTTAATAGCTGCATAGAAGTCCATAGTAAGAATGTACTATTGTTTACATAATCAATTTATCAACACTTAGGCTGTTCATTTAAAAATATAAATAATGCTTCAGTGCCCACATTAATAGAATAAACTTTGAGTGTATCTATGATAATGTTCCCAGATTCCTAGAAGAGTGATTATTAGGTCAAGTTACATATATATTTTTAAGACAAGAGACACATGACACATTGCTTTTAAGAAAGAGTGTACCCACTTATAGCACTATCACACTGTATTATCATTAGAAAAAATTCAAAACCATCAATTTTGATACTAAAATAGGTAAATAAATTTTAATCTTTAAATATATATATATATATATATATATATATATATATCTTAGATTAATTATGAGCTTGCTATTTGTTCATTTGCAATTTATATCTATACATCTTTTGAGATTTCTTGAACATATGTCTGGTATAGTGTTCAATTTGCCTTGTTGATAAGTATGAATTATTTATGTTTTGAGGCTAGTATAACTATTTCCTCTCTTACGTCTTTCAAAAACTTTTCCAGTTTATTATTTACTTTCTACTTTTCTTAAAGATGATGGCTTTTGTTTGTATAATTATTTTAGAAGTAAAAAGAGAGCGATGCAACTATTTTTTTCTAAACTATTTGCTGCATGAAAATTCAATGTTCACACGCTGACATAAAATATAGTATTACAAAATGGATTTCCACAGAGTAGCACATTTGGCATTTGATTTTTCATCTTTGCCATGTTTCTGGACAAGAGGCACACCTAATTCACAGCCTATGTTCTCTCTGCCCAACATTTAAAGAGATTGATGTTCTTGCATGCAAGCAATAAATCTACAGAGAAACTGCCCATAAAGTCTCTTCCAAGATGCTTAGTGGTATAGACTTTGGTGGAAGGAGAAAATTCCAACTATATTGTTTCAAAATTCTTTGAGAAATGAACAGTTGAGTTTTGATTGATGGGCATTTCCCACATCATCGATGCCCAATGTCTCTGCAGTTTACTTCTGAAAGCTCTAATACATTTTCCCAAAGGAAATACATAAAGTGCTTTTTCAGGTTATGAGATCTTTTTGCTTTCTGTATCTAATGCAGACAGCAGACAGTTGGAAAAATTATATATATATATATATATATATATATATCAGGCATAAAGGCAAACAAAAAATAAACTGTAAAATTAAAACAAACAAATAAAAAGATGTTATGACTCAGCTCACAGCTCTCTTTAAATGTTTTTGAAGTCCCAGTTCTTTTTCTTGTAACTCTATTGCACCAGCTAACTTGATACTTGCTAGAAAAATTGAACAATCTGGGAGACAAGTAGAAATTTTTTGTTCTACTGAAAGCTTAAGATCAAATCCACTATTGAATAAAATCTTCCTTCATCCTTTTGCACTGATATTTAAAATCACACAATCTCAGAAATATAAGGGACTTATAGATCTTCTAATTAAGAGGTCCTAACAAAGAAAATCAAAACAGTAAATGTATGCCCTTGTCTATCCCAAGTGAATGTAACATCTTCATTTCCTCATGGGACTAGAAAATAATGGATTTCCCAGATCTGTGGCCACATACTATGTACCTAAAGATTATGTTAATTTGCTTTAGCAAATTTTCTTTAGAAAAATAAAAAATTGACCCAGCAGCTACAAGGGAGCTGCTACTGGATTGAACTTGTATTTGTTCACTGTCAGCATTCACGTTCCAGCTGATTTTTCTAGTGACCAGACTGGTATATTAAATAGAGATGTGACAGGAACTACCACCACTTCATCAACTAGGTCTCGAAGGGTGGTGCTAATCTCTGCTTTTCTCCCTTGAGGACGGTTTCTGATACTTTCACTTGGTTTTTCTCCATTATGATAGCCCTTACCCCATAGGCCAAGGAATTAGTGTGGGGGTTCTGCCAACTTACAAGTTTGCACATTCTAATTACAAATTCTGAGTCTAGGGAAATGACGCCGGGTATGTCTTTAGAGTGAGTAGATTCTCTGTGAGATAAACCTAGATTAACTTGCAGCTAACTCTAATTAGGTGAGGCATTAATGTCAATTGGTACCATGTATCCAGTAGTATTTGAAATTCTTGAACATTCCTCTTTCCCTAGTATATGGCTACACTATTGTATCATCATAGCTTCCTTTGGGGAAAGAACTAGGAGTATTAGGAGAAAAATCATATATCCTTACTGTCATATTTAGGTCCTTTCTTCTGGGAACGAGCTTCCCCTCAATCAGTTGGTTCAGGGTCTGAGAACTTGCTGAGGTCTGGAAACTGGGCGTGGGATTGTGACTTTTTGTTGGGAAAATTTCCTTCCGCCTCCTAGTTATCCAGCCTTTGTATTTCTTTGGAGTATATAGAATTATCTTGGCAATACAGATGCTGTGTTATATGAACCAGCTGCAAAACTATGCAGGTCAAGCCCCCTTGGCTTCTATTCTTACCTTGCTACTCAGCTCATAATTATTCCCACTCTGTTTTTATAGAGAAATGTCATCGTATGAATTCTACTGTTTCAGGACCTAACATATTCGTTGATTATAGTGAAACTAGTTCTTTAATAACGTCCCCTTATCATTAGCTCTGGCCTCCAGAGGACAGTTACAACTGACTTTAGCATCTCCCCATGTACTCCTTCACAACTTTCACCTTATATATGATATCACATTCTGGCTCATGGTCAAGTAGATATTGGACAATTGTTGGCAAAATATGGATACGTTTATATAGAGTTGGGGTTGCCACTTGAATACAATGGAGGGAGGTGTTGACTTCAATGGTGTTTGCAAATGAGTGAATATAAGGAACCATGGGATCTAACTGGATAAGAAAGGAAATATCTTTTCTAAATCTTGATTTCAATTCCTCTGGATATATATTTAGAGATGAGGTTGCTGGATCATATGGTAGTTCTGTTTTTAACTTTTTGAAGAATTGCAGTACATTTTCCAAAGTGGCTGTACCACTACAGAAAAGGGTTCCCTTTTTTCCGTATCCTTGCCAACACTTGTTTTTTAATTTTTTTAATGATAACCATCCTAATAGGTATGATGTGATATCTCATTGTGGTTTTGATTTGCATTTCCCTTATGATTAGTGATGTTGAGCTCCTTTTCACGTACCTATTGGCCATTTGTATGTCTCATGTTCATTGCAGCATTATTCACAATTACCAAGACATAGGAGCTACTTAAATATCCATTGATGGGCAAATGGAAAAAGAAAACATGGTATATACATACAATGGAATATTATTCAGCCTTAAAAAAGGATTTTCTGCCACTTGTGACAATATGTATGAACCTGAAGGAAATTATGCTAAGCAAAATAAACCAGACACAGAAGGACAAATATTGCATGATACCACTTATATGAGGAATCTAAGATAGTCAAACTTGTAGAAGCAGAGTAGAATGGTGGTTACCAGGGGATGAAGGGAGGGGGAAATAGGTAGATATTAGTCAAAGTGTACAAAGTTCCAGTTATAATAGATGAACAAATCCTAGAGAGGTAATGTACAGTATAGTGTCTTTTGTAAACAATACTGTATTAGATAGTCAATGTTTTGCTCAAAGGGTAAATTTTATGTTAAGTGTTCCTATCCTACACCAAAAATAATAACTAGAGCTGGGAGAAATTTTTGGAGGTGATGGATATGCTTATGGCATAGATTGTGGTGATGACTTCACAAATGTATAGTTATCTCCAAACTCATCGAATTGTATACATTAAGTAAGTGCAGCTTTCTGTATATCAATAATACAATAAAATGGTTTTAAAGAAAAGAAAGGAGAAAGACCTGATTGCAATGAGAATAGGGAAAAAGTCATGTGGTCGGAGGATGGAAAGTCATGATGTAGTTCTGTAATTGCCACAGGAGAAGATCTAGAGTAGGTGAGAGAGGACAGATGGTGGTCAAAGAATGGATTTAAGGAAGCAGAGACCTCCAGTTCAGAGCTATGTAGTTAGGTTAACTTACACATTCTAAATCCCAAACCTTTGCTGTGCTGTTCATGTTTCCAAGATCCAGAATGCCTGCTTTTTAGTCACTAATCAGCCTGTGGATGCTGTCACAGACCCTAACTTTAAATCATCTTGATAACCCTGTGGCCTGCACACACACGAACTATTACATCGGCAATGTGTAGCTTCCATACTGCCTAGTAAAATGTTTCCCAGATTCCTTCCTTCCTGCTATTGTCCTTCTTGAATTCCGACCCAGCTTAGCTTCTGTACTCTTCACTCTAAATCGTGGCTCCTCATCCATGCAAGATCCTGGCTGTCGTGCTGTATTTTCTCAGGTAGTCATCACATTCCAACTGGTCCCTTGAAGTTACAGCTCTGGCTGAGGTGCCACCCTCGCTGGGTCTGCCTGGTTTTATGTGGGGAAAGGACTAGAAAGCATCCACGACTTTGTTAAATTTACCCTCCATAGGAAACTCTATCTCCACGATAATGGCCTCATTTTCTGTTTTCTCACCACAGTTGAGAATATACTGTATCTTTTTTGCAAGCATGCCTTCATTGTCTGAATATTATTATGCTGTTCTTCTTTTTATTTATTAGTAGCAACTTCATATGGAATTTTGTATTAATCTTTTTGTGTTGCTTACTTTTAAAAGACGTCCCCCTCCCGCTAACTTCATGGTTCTAAGTGCTCATTATTCTGTTGCTTTTGTAAAGGATGCACAATACGTGTCTTCTAACTGGTTCTCTCCCCACATTTTCCCGGGCTTTCTGTTTCCTTTGTCTCTCTATGTCTCCATGCTGCTCAGTTTAGATCCCGTTCCCAGCAATTTCTCCTGCAGGGATTTTTTTCCTGTAAGGGAGTTTTTCCCAACTCAACTTAGATCTTTGAGCATTCATGGGACCCCGACTTCACACAAGTTGCCACTTACACTCGCCTGCTATTGGAGTTGAATGTTCAAATATTCTAGTTGGCTCTCTGAGGTATCCAGTGAACAATTGTTTGCTATTTTGGAAACAACACATATTCATTAGATGTTCCATTACTTTCCTTGTTTCCTTCAGCAGAGTTATTGCTGCCACTCAGGTAGTTTATTCCCACTTGCTTGTATTTTGATATTTGTAGAAATACCTTGTGTCTTTACAGTATTGTAGGTTTTGTCCACGAGTTTTCATTGCTGCTGTCCAATTGCTCTAATTTTATAGGAATTTATGGAGAATTAAAATCTGTGCCCAAACTCCCATCTTCTCAGAGAGCTCAGATTATAAAGGTTAATCCTTATAAAAACCCCGTGAGGTATTCACCTGTATTGTTGCCATTTTTAAGGTGAGAAAAACTTACGCTTAGAAAGGTTGAGTAAATTTCCTAAAATAGAACCACAAAAGTTGCAGGAATCAGACATGAATTTAGGTATTTTGCCCACAGAGCACACATTTTTGATCATCTGCCTAGGCTGACTCTAAGTGTCCTTTACATTTCTATCAGATGAGTGAGTAGACATTGATGAATCTAGAATAGGGAGGAATATGTTTTAGATTAAATGAATGGGATGGGTACAAGCCCTGAGTCTTGGTGCTTTTGAGGAATAGAAATATCAGGGTGGCTAAAGCCTTGTGAGCCAGACCTGGGGTTTGTGTCATGAAACGTAGACAGAAATAGAGGATTCAGAAGAGGGACTGTGATTATAGTCAGGGCTTCGGATTTTATCTTATATGTAGCAATAGTTATTAAAACATTTTAAGATGTGTGCAATATTACATGAGATCTCAGAATAGAGATCCATTCACTCTTAAGACAGCTTTGCCTTTGAGGAATTACTTGGCCAGCAGTGAAGGTGAAGGGATGAAACTGTATGGGAAGTAGTGGGACGTGAACTGCTAAATTGAACCAGCTTAAAATGATCAATATTCCAAAAAAGGCATATTTGGGGATGGCAAAACTCTGTTCCCCATCAGTATTTTCTGTAACTCATTCAATTTCTTTTTCTTATCTTTCTTTCTCCACCTCTCCCTCAAGGATTAGATCTTGATACCATTTTGTAATGGTCCCATTCTGATTACCACCTTTTAAGAACTGCCAAGCTTTAACCTGACATTTGCTTTTTTCATCTCCAGAGTCTCAAGATCCAACTTTGTGGTTCTCATCACAAGTGGAGATAAGTGTGTATGTGGGAAACATGTTGTGTAAGAGATAAGCAGAACCATGGGACAGATAAAGGCAGTGGAATCTATTGGAAAGCAGGATCAGTTTAGCAGTGTACTTGACTATCAGCCTATGATGACCTGATAAAAAAACACCACATACTTCATGGCAACTCATATACTTACAATTATTTCTGGAAAATATTTGGATCATTATAAAAATAAAAATGGTTTGTTTGATTTTCTCCTTTACTTCAAATATAGATTTGATGTCATCAGAGAGGAAAGGCACTTGGTATGTTTTTATGATTTGTTTATTTTAGGAAACAATCACTCTGAACCAAATGCCAAATTAATAATGGGATTCAATCTAAAATCCTTCATATGGAGGACTAGTTTGCTTAATGCAGTTTTGAGATAACTGAGGACACATCCTTCTTACTCCTCATGGGAAAAGAGATTTTGATCTTTCTGTTCCGAAACTTTTGTAGATCAGGGAAACAGAATCTTCATGACTGCACATGTAATAAGCAAGGGTTTCTTTTTTTAAACAGGCTTTGTTGAAACCATTCTAAAAGGAAATAAGGTAGCCTAATGTCATAAAAGGAACAGCAAGTAAAGAGTATAAATATATATGAGTTCACATTCTAGGTCCACCATTGACTTGCTGAGGGAGGGTTATATAAACTTTTTTATGTGTCTGGGCATCATTTTTCTCAACTATAAGATGAGAGGGCTCAAGTGGACAGTCTCTGGGGCCAATACTTCCTCTAAAATTTGGTGAGGCAGCTATTTTTCCTGTCTTGTTTTCTAGACATCGGAATCTTATACGTTCCCCATTAAATCTTTCTTCAAACGTGTTGGCTCAGGATATGTCTGTGTTGTACCCAAGCAGATCATGTTATGGGATATAAAGCAGATAGTTCTGAAGATTTTTAAAACACACTGCTTCTGATTGTTCACCATATTTGCCAGTTGTTATGTTTTCTTAGTCCCTAATGAGTAGGCGAATGGGTACTGTATAACTCTCCTGTTAATAATAGAAGTTGATATTTACATATTATACCAGTGAGGCACATAGGTTCTAAATCATATGACCTGAGGTGGAATTCTGTTCCCTGATTTATTAACGAAATGCATTTTGGTGAGTTATGTAACCTGTGAAACTTGTTTTTGCTCAATCTTAAAATAGAAGTTATGAAAATATCAACGTCATTAAGTAGTTTAGAAAATCAAATAAGATAAGTTACATAAAGTAAAGCACCTAATATATGATGGGAATGCAATGAATTCTAACCTTATAGCTATCCATCCTAAGACCCTTAAGAAGCTGTACTTATGGAAGTATCTGGAGGAATGGAGGTATTAAGGACTTGCTTTCTTTATATTTCTTTCTACTTGGATGAATATTAGCAAGTTTAGCTAATATACAAGGACTTATGTTAATATAGTCCTTATGTTAATATAGTCCATATTAACTTATGTTAATATAGTTAATATACAAGGTCAGTAATGAGAAACACGGATCCACTTCCTTAAATTAAGAGGTGTGTGTGTGTGTGTGTGTGTGTGTGTGTGTGTGTGTGTGTGTATGTGTGTGTGTGTGTGTGTGTGTGTGTGTGTGTGTGTTGCACATCCACATGGACGTGGCCTTGACCTTTGGACCCTCCAGGCTGTTGAGTTCTGCAGAGCAGCGCAGCCCCCACAGGACCAGGGGTCATGCATGACTCGGGAACCTCCAGCCAGTCCCGGGCACTCAAATGGCTCATTCTGTAGAACCAACGCCCCCCAATTATGTTTCCTACATCTGTCTTACTTTGTTCCTTAAGAATATTTCCATGATGAGAAAGATATTGACCTAAAAAAAACTTTACTATTGGTTTTGTGTTTCCTTTAAGTGCCCCAAAGAGCCCATTTAGTTGCCTACTTGGGTTCATTGGGTTGTTAAAAAGCAATTCAATCAGTTAACAATTTAACAAAGTTTCACTGAGTACCTACTGTGTTCCAGTTATGTAGCTAGGTGCAGTGGTGAGAACTAAAGCATATTTTGGGAATTTACACTTATCTTGTCTGAGAGTTTGTCTATCAACCTGAATGAATCTTCAGAGATTACAGACTTCAAATCCTCAGAACCTTGAAGAGTTCTCCAGGGAGTCATGTTGCCACATGGGGCTAGGGAAGAGTCAGATATATACTGAGACTGCTTATCCTTCCATAAAGCCCTCTCAGCAGATGGTGCCTACTGTTATGTGAGATGTTAACTGTCGTCTGGCATCCTTCTCTGAGGTAAGTGGGAGTGCATCCTGGAGGGAAGGAGAGCTTTTTTAATCCACACAAAGTAGCCTCATGGATCAGGCGAGACTGTCTTTCAGGAATTGAGCATTTGAGGATTTATTTATATCCTTCCCACTCAGAATTGCTCTCTCTTCTTTTTTCAGATAGCCCTGCCACTCCTTCCAGGTAAACAATAGGTCCCATTTGATATTCTTCCTTTCTCTTCCCTGTGTAGAAAATGTTCAAAAATATACATTCGTTGTTATTATTATGTTTTTTAACAAAGTGCTTTGTTTTTATTAGACCAGTAAATACTTTTGGGAGGTAGAATGGCTGTGGTGATCTCAGAGGAGGGTACCGCACTCCTATTGGAAAGTAGATCCTACTGGGAAATTTTCTTTCTGTGATCCTGCAACCTTGGAGGATAAACAAAATGGATGGCAGAATAAAATAGCCAAATAATATTCAATTAGAAACATAAATACCACTTAGAATTTACTAGCAGTTTTCATACTTACTAAATAATTTCTCATTTCTATAATTTAGATGGAGGGGACTTTTGAAAGGGTGATAAAGATGAGTAAAAGGGAAAGACAATTTTCCTCCCTCTCTCTTCTTAGAAAGTCTCTTTTCTCTTGGGGGACCATTGTGGGCTTGAGCTGAGTTCTTTTTTCTAATATTTGCAATGTAGAATAATCTCTCCAGGACGAGAAAAGCCGAAACTTCAATTTTGCAATGCAGACTTGTATTCAAGGTCAGGAGTCTCATTCTCCCTTGAAATGTGAAAACTTATCTCTGGAAGCCTATCTGAAGGTATAACCATTTGTTTTTTCAGGAGAGATGGAAAGTTTTATTATTCTTACAGAGAGGGTCAATTAACTAAAGAAATATCCACTACCTCAAATCCTAAGTGAATTTTGTACGTGCTCTGTTGTTTAAATTCTGTGAATTGTAGTCTCTTGCGGGCTACATATATGCATGTACTCTGTTTTGCTTACTCAAAATACACTGGTTTTCTTTATTTCCATATTGCTGTGGTGGAGTTTCTCTTTGTTGGTAAGATTTTTGTTTCCCCAATATTTTACCTGTGTGATCTCATGATAATCCTCGGAATAACTTATGAGATGGGAGCTATTGTTATCCTCAATTTTTACAGTTGTGAAATCTAACTTTCAGCAAAGTTAAATAACATTCCCTAGTTTACAGAATTAGCAAGTTGCATGTCTGAGGACTCAAATTCATGTTTGACTTCAGAATCTCTGTTGTCTACCTCCATATTACAATGAATCTACACTGGTGAGAAGAGATTGTTATTGTTAGCATGGCCCTTTATGCTTCAAAGATGGCAAAAAAAAAAAAAAAAAAAAAAGATGAGGGAAATTAACAACCTTGGGCAAGCCTCCACAGGGTCACACACAACTCTAATTTGAGCCTTCTGATTCCTGGATCCAGGTCTCATTTCACTAGAAGTGGATATAGATGGGGGGAAAGAAAAATTTGACTGAGGCTAAACAAACAAGATGGCAACAAAACATGACACAACTATGCTAAAACAGTGATTGGATTCCTGGAGGAAATGGGGTGAAGATCTCTACTTATCTTTAGCCTTCTGCTTAAGGACTGTGATCTGTTCTTTCTAACACAGAGACTGTTGTCATATGACAAGTTCATGGTGCACTGCTTGGACTAAATTAGTTCAGCCTTGACTTTCTGTGCATGTCTTTGTTTGCCATTTTGTATGAGCATGAGATTGGCTCAAGATTAAGGACACCATCTTGGCCATATTGACTGGATATGGACTGTCTCTCTGAAGTTCTCCTTAGAATCTGAGTGTAGATCAGATGGTGTATACAAGGGCGAAGGGCCTGATGATGGAGTTTTCTGTCAGTCAACAATAAATTAAGTATTTCACAAGCATTTCCTCTGTGATAGGTTATGGTGTGTCCCAAGAGACTTATGTTTCAATTGAAAAAGATAAATAACAATAAAATGTATTGCATCTTTAGAAACACATAGAAAAGAAGTTACAGACTTGGGAATAAACAGCTGTCTTTAGCCAGTAGATAGATATGTTTGATTTGGCACTCAAAATACTTTAAAAGTATTGAACTAGTTACCAGCTTGGGAAAATATTGAGTCTTATGTTGTTATAAGAAAAGAAATCAAAGAAAAAGTACAATATGATTTTAAGTTTAATATTTTATTTATACCATTAACATAATATATTATGTGCTTACTTTCCTGGCTTTAATGGAAGTAAATTCATTAATAATATTTTCAAAATCTACTTCTTTGCTTATCTAATTTTCCATTGAGAAAATCCCGATATTTGACAATTTCTCTTGAGTAAGTAGCGATCTTAAATAATTTTAATGAAGTTAATTATATGAATTAGCTGATTAGACAAATTAAAATAATTTAATGAAGTTAATTCTATATGCCTATTTTTAAATTTTTTTCAAATACTTTAGTGTTATGAAAATAAACATTAAAATTACCTAAAAACTGTCAACAAAATTAGAAAGCAACCTATTGAATGGGAGAAAATATTTGCATACTATATATCAGATAAAGAGTTAATATCTAAAATATTAAGGAACTTGTACAACTCAATAGCTAAACACCAGACAACCCAATTAAAAGATGGGTAGAGGAGCTGAATAGTCATTTTTCCAAAGAAGACACACAGATGGCTAACAGATAAATGAAAAGAGGCTCAACATCACTTATCATCAGGGAAAAGCAAATCAAAGCCACAATGAAATATCACCTCTCTGTTAGAATGGCTATTATCAAAAAAGATAATAAATAACAAGTGTTGGTGATGATGTAGAGAAAGGGAACCTTGTTAGAGAAAACGGAACCTTGTTCTTTTTGGTGGGAATATAAATTGGCACAGCCACTCTGGAAAGCAGTATGGAGGTTCCTCAAAAAATTAACAACTACGAATATCATCCAGCAATCTCACTTCTGGGTGTTTATCTGAAGAGAAAAACACACTAATTTGAAAAAAATATATGCACCCTCATGCTTATAGAAGCATTATTTACAATAGCCAAGACATGGAAACAAACTGTCAACTGACAGATGAATGGATAAAGAAAATGTGGTATATATAAAGGAATATTATTTAATCATTTAAAAAAAAAGAATGAAATCTTGCCATTTGCAAAACATAGATGAACGTGGAGGGCATATGCTAAGTGAAGTAAGTCAGACAGAGAAAGGCACATACTGTATGATTTCAGTTGTATGTGGAATAAAAAAAAATGAGCTCATTGATACAGGGATCGGATAGGTGGTTGCAAGAGGCAGGGATGAGGTTGGGCAGAGAAGCTTTGAGAATAGTAATCTCCTCTAGTATATATAAATAAGATTTTCTTTTTTGACCAAGACTTCTTTTAGGTGCAAAACTTTTAGCATTTAATATGAAAAGGGAGGTAAAACATATAAACTACTGACTCCCCCCACCCCAACTGGGAGAGATAAAAACTGGCTCCATCACAGGGACCAGGATCACTCTGAGGGGCTGAGCTACAGGGGTGCCCTATACCAGTGTGGGTTTGAGAGGCTTCCCTTCTTGGGTGATGGATGTAGCAATCAAGAGATGGAAAATAACATGGTCCACATTTGATGCCCTATGTGGGCTCTGCAAGTACTTCTAGGAAATGCATCCCTGGCTGAAGCTTACACTTGTTTTCGCCCCAGCAGTCTCCATTTACTTTACCTCCTTAATCTGAATATGATATCTGTGCTAAAACCTACTAATGCTTCCTGTTGTAACTTTTCATAATGACCATAACTAAGGATCATACGGATTCCTACAAGGGAATGAGGTAACACTAATTTTTGCCAAATGTTGAGTTTAACTAGTTAATATAAAATGATTAAAGCTTTCGCTAAAGAAGCCATTGTATACCCAGGGTGTCCAGTTTTCAATATCAAATAGTCATTTTTTATTTTTAAAATATTTTTCAGGCTGATACACAAATGGAAGTTCTGAATACTTTGAGACTTAAGTGACATTGTTGTTTTGAGGATAAATAGTGTTTTGTTTTTGTCCTCTGGAGTCTTAGTCTACTTCCAAGTTTTTCTTACATAGATGATAACTTAGTTCTATCATTTCTTCTTGCAATACTTGGCAGATATCCTGCTCTTAATGTTCTTTTGTATAATAAAAGTTTGTTCTTTCAATAAGCCAGTTCCCTTGATAGTATTCTTATTAGGGTGACACTAATCTTACATAATCATGCATACTTGGCTGTGCTTCCACCTTACACATCACATAAAGGTTCAGTTCATAGCCAACTTCCTGAACATTTTGCACGGTTCCTATAAATTAGATGCTAATTAATGCTCTCTGACCTGCTCATTTATTTGAATTTTTTCTTTTTCTCACATTAGAGTTTATGAACCTGTGTACATTTTGTTATTTATTTCTACTCATTGATTAAATAGTTTGTAGGAAAAAGCAGCAGTTTTGACAATTGTAACAGTCCACTACCTATAAGATGCTATCTTCTAAAGGATATTACTAACTTGACAGTAGTTAAAAACTGGTTTACAGTGAGATGTATTATAATTCTTAAGAATTTCTTCAGTGAGATAATTCTTTTAGAGATTCCCTTTAATTTGAGATTTTTTTTGGGAAAATAACTATAAAAATGGATATGTCATTTGATATGAAGATTACTAAGAGAACTTTGAAATGCTGGGTTACATTAAAATAAAGAAACTTGAATATCTTCTGTGAACTAAGCACTTATATATTTGTTCTGTTGTTAAGAATTATTATCTGTGATGTCTTTTATTCCCATTTTATAGATGAGTGACCTGAATCTTTGAGCAATCAAATAATTTAATCAAGGGAGGTTGAGGGGAACATTCCAGTCAGAGAGACCAGGGTATATGAAGCAGTGAGGCCGAAGAACATGAAGAAAACTCAAGGAAGGACACGTGGCTGGAGTGTTGGGTGTGGGGAGAGTGGTCAGCGCTGAGGCACGTGAGGCAAGCAGGGCTGGTAGTGGCAGGTGCTGGGTTGTCTCGGAAATGTTAAGGATCCTGGGTTTCACCCACTGAGTTTTGGAAATTCCACTCATTGTGGCCTGAGAAATGGATTTGAGGGACTACTCACAGTTCTGAGGTGACGATGATTGAATGTTGACAGGGAGGTATAGAGTAGAGAGTTTTGAGAGCTATTAGGGAGGCAAGATCTACAGGACACCTCATTAATTAGATTGTGACAAGAGAGGAAGGAAAATCTAGGTGTTGGGTGTGATGCCTAGATTTCAGGCTTGCACTGTACACTAAGATGGGAGCGTAAGAAGAGGAACAAATGACAGGGACAAATTGTGAGTCCATTTGTGAGGAATAGGTGAGACATCTACAGACAGGATCCATAGCTATGGAGATTAGAGGAAGTACCTGTGCTGGTGATTTAAATTGGAGAGCAACAACCGGAAACACATTATTTACTGTAGGGTTTGTCGGAGTGTGCCTTGGAGCACTTTTAGCAGAAACCTCTGAATATCTGTCCTGTATCAACGGTCCACATACCTTCTTTTGTGTCAGGTTCTCTTGGGTACAGTGTACAGGGGAAGACGCAGGCTCTGCTTGTGTTAGAATCCCAGCTCTTCCATTTACTATTGTCAGTGTAGGTAGTTTATTTAAATTCTCTGTGCCTCAGTTTCTCCCTTTCTAAAATAGGAATAACAATACCAAGCTAATAGGGTTCTACGAAGGTTTAAAAAGTCCATTCATATCATAAGCTCGAATAACACCAAATACAGTAAACACTTAATCAATGTAAGCTATTGCTATTATCATAGGAACTTGTTAAAAATACAAGTTCTGGATCCTGATCCAGTATTTTATGCACATCTCAGTACAGGATACATAAGCATTGGAGTGTGGGTTTGGCTGACTTTCTATCTGGAGGTGAAGAATGGAACAGAATCCATGCGTCTGGCCAGGCAGTGTCAGGTCCTGACAGAAGCCTTACATATGCTTATCCTTGGACCCTAACACAGAGCTCAAAATCACAGTTGCTGGACCCAGAGCCCAGGGAATCTCTATTTTTTAAAAAATAAACTCCCAAAAGTCTGATAATATTGATCCCCAGCTGAGTCTGGGAACAATATTCTAGATGATGTGTTATGATTCTTTCTATGTCAGAGATAACTATATGTCCACTGAAATGTGTGTTTCCATAGAAGAGGAGAGTTTTTATGCTTGAAATTGACTGTCCATCTTGGAAGCACATTTCCGGTCAGGTGACTGGTTTTGGATAATGGAATGTGAATGGAGCCAAATCTTTTAAGAACTGGCCCTGCCCGAGGCCTCACGCTCCTGTCCCTTTGCTCACTGGGGGTGGATCACAACTAGGCTGTAAGGATGGTGTTTCCATAAGACAGGAGGTATTTAGGATTCCTTGAAATGCACGAGAAAAGCCTGGTCTATTACATGAACAAGAAATAAATTTCTATGTGTGAAGTCACAGAACTATGGGGGTTCTTTGTTACAGCCGCTAGTGTTACGCTAACTGTTCTTCTACCTGAATTCACTTCTAAGGAAATATTAGCATAGGAAACTCTATGAGGAAATATATTGTACCATCATCAATGTGCTAGAATCTGAGAACACAAAGAATAAAGGTGTCTATTATTTGGTCTTGTAACATAAACCCATGTTTAAACAATGCCAACATTTCAGCTAGTATTCGACTTTTATATTTTATATTGATTGAGTACTTAGTAATTAGAAAATTGTGCAACTGGGAGACATTCCTTAACACTCTCAAATACCCTTTGAATATAAATTACTGAAAATTGGCAGCTTTCGGATCAGTCTCACCCTCTTTATTAGCTCAGATGTGGTTTAGTGGTTTTGTTTATCTTTAAATAGGAGATGAGTCTATATTCTGTATCTCCTCAGACAATCACCTGTTTTATAAAATACAAGCATACTGCTCTTCAAATCATTAATTAAAGGCATGAATCTCTCACTGGTTAATGGTAGAAACATACATATTCACAAATTACTTATTTTTGAAGCAGGATAGCTAAATTTACATATAGATTACATTTGAAATGTGTGGCACATTATCTCCTTTCATCCTGATGGTTTAACATCACTTATTTTTAAAGGTTGTAGACCCTGGACAAACTGGTCCTGATTTTTCCATTCCCCTGGAGACGTAAAAGCTTCAATCCTGGCAGGAATTCACAGGGTTAATTTGCAAATTCCTTCCAAGAAGTCAGGGAAAGAGTACATTGGAGAGAAATTGAGGTGTGTAAATCAGAATGAGTTGGAATTAATTTATGTTACTTGAGGAATTCATGCTAACCCTGTGCCCTGTCTCCTCTTAAAAAGAAAAGATTATAGATGGGTTGGGGGACAGTGTGTTATCAAGACCTTGTACTTGGTAGCAACCTTTGATAAGCATGATCTCATCTTGATCTTTGCTTGAGAAAGATCATAATTTCCTTTCCTGGAGGTTTATTGTACACACACACACACACACACACACACACACACACACACACACCCTTAGGCCATGTTTTCTCACACAGCCTGACTATGTGTAGATTTGCGGTGAAGTCCTCATATTCTTTCCTTGTCTCTTTAAAGCAGTTTCGAGGGGCCATGGACCAGTAGAATTAGCATCACCTGGGAACTTTTAGAAGCTGAATATTTAGTACCATCCAGGCCTACTAAATTAACAACCTCAGGGGCTAGACGCAGCAATTTGTGTTTTATACATTTAATTTGTAATTAATATATTTAATGTTTAACACCTTTAATTCTGATGAATGCTCAAGTTTGTGACCTATTATTTTGGATTGCCATTTTTACATTTTTGCACTCAAGACTTTGGTGACGAAACCAAATTTCTTTACTTCTTTATTTTTTCCAGGCCATGTTATGTAGTCAACTCAGCTTGCTGATGTACATTGTTCCTTCAAGGAGCAGTGATTCATTATAATCCATATGTGGAGCACTTTGTATTAGCAATTGAAGCCTCTGCTTCACAGTAACTTCCCTAAGTTTGCTCTTCCCGCTTCTCCTACAGCTCTGGTTCTCCCTCCCACTTTTCTCATGACTTTGATCTTGGCTCAGTCATTGAACTCTCAGACCATCAGTTTCTTCAACTATTAAAAGGTGGGTTGTATTGTCCACATTCATGTAAATGTGTTAAGTAAATGAAATTATCTTTTTTTTTCCTCTGATTGAGTCTGCAATTTCTTCTATCCTGTCATGTTATTTTTGGAGGACCAGGAATGGGTGTTTTAAGACTTATAGAGCGTGATGGTTAATTTTATGTGTCAGCTTGACTGGGCCATGGAACGCCCAGACATTTGGTCAAACACTATTCTGGACATTCCTGTGAAGCTGTTTCTGGATGAGATTAACATTTGAATTGGTGGGCTGAGTAAAGCAGATTGCCCTCCTTAAAGTGAGTGGGCCTTACCAATCTGTTGAAGGCCTGGGCAGAACACAAAAGGCTCAGCAAGTGAGAGTTCCTCCTAAACTGGGATATCAGCTTGTTGCTGCCTTCCAACGTGCACTAAAACATTGGCTGTTACTGGATCTCAGGCCTGCCGGGTTTCGGATTGGAACTATACCACCAACAATCCTGAGTCTCTGGCTTGTGACTCATCCTGCAGATCTTGGGACTTGTCAGCCTCCCTAATTCCATAGAAACTGGCATGATCCAATTCCTTGTAATAGATCTCTTTCTGCATTTTACATATACCTCCAATTGGTTCTATTTCTCTGGAGAAACCTGACTAACATATAAGCTTCTCACAAGGAGCCACTTTAAACTTGCACACTAGACTAAGGTTAGATTTTAGGAGGCTGACTATGAAATAAGACCTAAAACTACGGCTAGATGTTACATGTTTTCTTGACAGCTGATGAAACTGGGAGGGTCTCGAGTGGCCCAACTGCAAGTTCCCTCCCTACTCTGCTCCTGCTAATAAGGCTTCCTGGCGGAGCATCCCTCCTTATCATGAGGACCAGGCACATCTGGTCTGAGCAGCAGGTTTCCGTTCCAGCCTGTGGAATTATTCAAAGAAACCATCACATCCTGGTAGGAACCAGGAATCACCCCATCCCCTTTGATATTACAAAGCCTACACAATAGACTTCAGTTGTTCACTCTGTTCCCCAGGGCAAAACCCCTGTGATCCTGTGTGTCATGTGGTGACCTCCTTCTCTGGGCTGTGAATATTTTTGATTAGTAAATTGCTATTGATCTCTCTGTCCAGTGTTAGGTGGCACACACTTGGCCACCTCCAAAATCATAGGGTGAGTATCCCTCCCTTACCAATGGGGTGAACAAGAGGAGATTAAAAAGGGGGGTGGGGTAAAAGTAGATCTCAGTGGGAAAAAGGGGCAATGGTTACTGATCGATTCAATGCATCACAAACACAATATGAATGAATCAATTGAGGAATACTGTTCATTGTACTAATACTCAAAGTATGGATCCCGTCTACTAGGCTCCCTTCAGATTCCTGAACTTCACCCCAGGCCCACTGACTCTTCCTTGGAGGTGAGGCGTGGGAAGTTGCTATTTTAATAAGATTCTCAGAAGATCTGGAGAATTCCTCCTTGAGGATGTGCCCAGCTTTAGAATTGTTTTGAAAAGATTGATAATAAGCAAAAGACTCAACAATTACCTGTAATGAGTCCTTCGTTTTGAAACAGAACTGGCTATTCCCCTCCTACTCCCACCCTGTCCTCTCTACCCTTCTGCCCCGGCCTCGTGGCTGCCCTGGGTGGAAGGAACAAACCCGGGTAGAACAACACAGCCTTGAGTCTGGCTGTATTTCTGGTTGTAATTCCAAGCTCTATTCCACTACAGCCTTGGAATCCCGATGAGATCATTCTAAGGACAGTTTGTCTCCCGCCCTCCTACCCTCATGGAGACTCACTGCCAGGAGCAGGTGTGTTTTAAAGCACTTCAGATCCTTCTTTGCAAGTAAGCAGGGAGTAACTTACAAGTAAACATTGGGAAAGGGGAAACCAAAAAAAAAAAAGCACTTTAAATTCAGCTCCAGGCCGCCAGCCCTCAAATCCAAGGGCAATTGGGAATCTCACAAGTAAGTAGCCAACCTTGCAAATAGCCCCTGGAATAGTGCCAATTCCACAAAGCAAGTGTGAAAGAAAATCTTTCCCTTGGCTAATAATATAATCTCCTTATTAGTTCCAAACCACTAGCGATGTTCAAAGTACTGGTTTAGTTTTCCCACTTTTATATATATTTTAACACAATTCTTTTTCACTACTGGAGTCCCATTCACCAGTGCTACATTATGGACTTTTGCACTGAATAAGAAACATGCAACAAATGAGCCCATAAATGTGTTCTGAACCCTTCAGAGCATACATTCATGAATCTAGTAATTTATGGTATTTTATGTCTTCATTCAAGACAGTTAGCACACCAATACAGTGTTTGTTAAACTTGACAAGGTGATCAGTTGTACTTGTTTACTTTTTTTGCCCAGGGTTATAGGATATACTAATAAAGATGGATGAATATCGACGTTACTTATTATATTAAATGCTGAGTTTTTACAAGTATAGTCAACTGGTTTGCTAGCTCTTATGTCCAATGCTAGTGATGCAAAGAACATGGGCCTCAGACTCAGCATGATCAGGGTGAAAGCCAAAAATTTAGGTATTCTCATAGAAAGAAGAGCGGGTGCTAATCAAGATACCTGGGGACTTTTCCAAGGTGTATTCCACTACAACCTTGGAATCCTGATGAGATCACTCTAAGGGCAATTTGTCTCACACCTTCCTACCCCCATGGAGACTCCCACCAGCAATTCACCCTTTCTGACTGTACATTGTCAATCATTTAGTCATATTTGTGCCAGACAGAACCATAAACTTTCTGAACCTAGTTTTCTCATCTGTGGAATGAAAATCTCAGTGTGAATGTGAGGACAATTCATAATGCCCAGAATCTAATACTCAATTGATTTCATTTCCTTTCTTGAACCATGGGTCACCCCAGGCTCCTACTTCATTCCAGTTTTTTTATTAAAACCACCCCAGCTCTCAATGCCTGTTTTCTCTTTCCTAATTTTCCTATTTAAATCTACTCTTGTAAAGGACTAGAATCATTCCTTTGCACTCTGTCTACATGTCAGTCATTTTCAGTCTTGTGTTCCTTTCCTGATATGTTTTTCACCTTTCCTGTATTAGAAGGAATGTGGATTTACATTTTAATATGCTGTGCTGGGCAGCACTCCTTCATGGTCTTTCCAACAACATATGCTCTCACCAGAGTTTATGAGCCAACCTGTTTCCCGTTGTTTTCATCAACACTTAGACTCTTCAAACGGTGCTTTCTCCTCACCCAAATTTAATGTCTGCTAGTTTTAAAGCACCACCATCTATGAGAAAGCAATGTTTTTCTGGGTTGTTAGCAGTTTGAGTCTGGTTAAAAAGCGAAATGTGTGTATTGTGGTGGAGGGTCGGCTGGTGAGTGGAGTGTGGGGACAAAATAATTTTCTTCTCAGTGGTCAGATCGCATGGGGGAAATAAGATCTAATGCCAGTTGGTCCCCTGACCAAGGCAGAATGCAAAGGTGTAGCATGATGGTTTATTCTCATTTCGTAGCTATAATAGGCTTTGCCCTGTTGTAGGATGAGGGCAGCCATTCTCTGAGCTTGTCAGGGCAGTCAGTTATCTTGAGGGCCTACAGTGAACCCCACGTTGTGATGGGGGCTGTAGGAAAAGGTAAAGGAAACAGAAGACAATCTCCTGTTCTCAATAGTCCATGGCTCATTGAAGCAAAAACTAACAGAACTGGGATAAATTTGACTATAGCTTTTTTCTTTTTTTTTTTTTGCCTATGTAGTATTTGTGTTACATTAATTAGCTACTCATTTAAAAATCAGCATTTCATTAAACATGCAGATGACTATCATATCTTGAACTATCTGGCACTACTGAGCTTAAATTCCTCTGATGATCACAGGGCGCTGAAAAGCTCACCTGGGTGTGAAGTCTTCAGTTTTCTATAGTCCGCACTGATAATATTCAGTGTGCCTCACTCTTATTCACTGTTTGTGAGGACATGAGGTTCCATGGTATTGGCTGAGATCCTGGAGTTAGAATGCCTATAGGAAGTCAGTGTCAAGAAGGAAGAAATAAAACTGACCTGGATTCTGACTGACTTGTGGGTTGTGCCTATAAAAATAACGTTAGTAAACCTTTCAAAAGTCATATTGCATATAACATTCTGAATCTTGGTTTCTTCATTTAGCAGTAAACAGTAACAGCACATAATGTTCATTCAATCCTTTTTTTTTTTTTCCTATGAGATGTACGTTGATGTTTCTTTTAATATGTTTTCCTGTTTCCTTTTTTATTGTTCTTATTTTGGGTACAGGATTCCACCTTTTCTACACCTAAAATATTCACCTATTCTGTCTTATTTATCCTTATTCCATCTACTTCCTGCAGTTTTGGCCTTGGGAAAGCAGCTTGCACCTGGATCCAAACTGTCTGATTCAAATCCCAGCACTGCCACGAGTAGTTGAGTGACCTTGGGCCAATTATGTAGAAGGAGTTTTGTCATTAGAGGATGAACATAACATTTTGCCTACCACATAAGGCTGTGGTGGGTATTAAATGAGTTAATTCATGTAACACATTTCAAACAGTGCATGATATGTAATATTCTTATTAGTCAGTTACTCAAGAATTATTCAATAAGATCTATTACCTTATAACTTACATAATAAGTTAAATATTTCTGTTATTTTGTAAGGGTAAAATATATTTTTTTGTAATGTTAAATATAAGAATATTTATAGTCACTATTTATTGCTCATCCTATATCATGGCAGATATATCGCTTAGCTTATCTCATTTCATCCTCATAACATGAAATCATTCCATTATCTTATAATTTATTATAAGTAACTACTTTGTGACAGCTGTCACTTAAAGCACTGAAATTCCAGCATTGAAGTCATCAGAAGAAAAGCTGTCCTCTCACAAAACTTACATTCCATTGCAGGAAAACAGAGAATTTTTATATTAATAAATAAATAAAATATCTATCAGATTAGAAGGCTAAGAAAAAAAAAATAAAGCAGATACGGTAGACGACAGATGTGATTTTCTCCATTTCTGTAGAGAAACTTTCACACAGAGGATGTTGTCAATTGTGGTCCTCTTTTAAAAGGCATTAGCCCAGGTCCTAATGATCTCTCTTGTTTTCAGAACGTTCAAGAAAAAACAAAACAACAGCTGTGTTTGCATTTGATGTGTCATTCTGGTCAATATAGATTAGAATAGAAGAAGATATTTGTCCCCAGTGAGGCCAATCATATTGTTTCTCCTGCGAACTTTCTGAGTCAAAACATTCATATATTGTGACTTGGCAGTGGTTATGGACAGGGGTCTGTCTGAGTTAAAGTCAATGCAAATGATTGAGCTCATGTACATTAGCTTCAGTGAAGAAGTTATCATTGGAAGAATATGTGGATAGAGGTGTGGAAGATACTGACCCATCTACTGCAGCCTGAGAGTCATGCAAATCTCAAGGCCCCAGGTGCTGAAGTTGTCCGTTGAGCACTTCTGCTGTGTGAGCTGTGGGTGGCAAATATTACCAGGCTCATCACAATACATCAACTCAACAAGGCTGTGATTAGGGAGTTAAGCATATGGGCATACCCTCCACCTCAGCCCCACCGAGAAAAACTGAGATAACTTGATGCCACAGACTCTAGCTGCTAAGATATTGTAGTATACTCTCCTATTTGCTTACAGAGTTTACTGTTATTTGAGAACAAAGAACCTAATTAAAAATAGACATGCATGTATACACACATATATGTACATATAGATAGATACACATAGATACACACATGTATGTACATATAGATACACATACATGCATACACACAACTATTAAGCAGTTGTAGGGATTTGAACTTATGCATATTTGTATGTTCTCTGTAAATACCTCTTTTGAAGAATAGAATATATAAACACTTGTTTTGAAGAATAAGATGCAGTTTATGTCATTATTTTTAAAGATATTTAATAGTTTGTTACATTACAATCTTGTTTTGTGACTTCAAGAAAGTCATCTTAAGAATTCAGTGACAATTTCTTCTTCCCTTTCTCACTCCCCGTTTACCAACGCCCAGATTTCCCAGTTCAAAGGACTTTCTTGAATGTCTCTGGATTCCATTCCTATTTGCCACAGGATTTTTAGAAAGATCAAGTTACTACCAATTGGCCAAGAAGAGACACAAACTGGTGCCTCCCTGCCACCTCACACAGCCTGGAGCTGACCTTCATGCCCAGTTGGTTTCCTGGATGTGCAGAGATTCCAAAGAGAGTGACTGATAATACTGTACTTCTCTCATTTGAAAAGATCATTTCTCTCAGTGAATTAAAGCCAAGAACCCTCCCTCATCAGCAAACATCTGCTGTTCCTTGATAGCACTGCCAGACACTTGCTTTGACTCTTCACTCTGCTCTGGAATTTTCTGTATAGTTGCCTCCCTGAACTTGTTTATTCTGCAAGTCTACCACAAAGAGTACAGATTTGTTAAAAGTTATGAGCTAAGGCATCGGTTTCCCGTACTTTTGCCGATGGCTTCACCTGCTGATGGTCTAAGCACGCCATTCATTACATTTGGGGAAAATGCATAGTAATGTGCTTAACGAGTAGCTTGGGAAGAAATGTGTGTATCTGTACGAGTATTTTGCAAGAAGCTAATGGACATGCATGTCAAATCTGAATATTTTATTTGGAGGGATGGCTATGACAAGGCTGTTTGGGTTACCTCTCTCTGAGGAGCTTTAGGAGTGCTTCCTAGCAAAGTGATTGGTTTTAATGGATCCATTTCTTTGCCATGCTCAATTAGTTGCTCTATGAATTGTTGATCTTCCATTTTAATTTGTAGAGATGCCACACAGATACAAGGGTACTAGATCAGCCAGATCAGAATATTGCTGTGAGTACTGGACTGAGGCACTCACAGCTGTGTCACATTCAGGAAATCACTGAATCCAAGACTGTTTGTTCATTGGTAAATAAAATGCTTCCTTTCACCCCAGGTGGTTGTGATTCTTACAGGAGGTGATGTGTGAAAACACTGCTTTATTTAAGAGATTAAGTAAATTATTAGACATTCCGTTTGATGACAATTATTTATTTTAAAACGTCACTGTATCACTTTGAACTCATGGCCTTGTGCTGTTATTAAAAAAAAAAAAAAAAAAAAAAAAAGAAAAAAAGGATAAATTCCCAGGAAAAATATTTCTTTGTCAAAGACAATGAATACTAAACCAAACTTGTTAAATTGTCAAAGAGTGTTCTGATAAGTTTCACAGTTTAACACTCAAAATGTGCTGGAGGTGAAAAAAACACATATTATTTCCCCCAGTTTATGGATAGAAAACTGAACCTAAGACGATTCAATGGCTACCAGAGACCATATATGAAAGGAAGCAAAAAGCAGTCAGTCAGGGCTAGAACAGTCTGCTGGCCCAGGGATTTTCTCATTACTCCAGGAAAAAGGAGACTGCTTCTGTTTCTTTCTTTTCTTTTTTTATTCTTCCTTTGTTATTGATTACTTCATATTTTACATTAATTCAACATTTGCTTATTCATGTTAGAGGAAAGGCGACAAAAGAGGAATGATTGCACTGTTGTTTCAGTGGATTTAGACAGACATCATGCAACAAAGCTGCAAAGTAATAATGCTAATGTTAATTTCTGAGAAAGAGGAGGAGAAAAACAAGAAGGGTGCCTCCAGCTTGATTCTTTTTCAAGATTGATGTGGCTATTTGGGGTCTTCTGTGGTTCTGTAAGAGTCATAGAAATGTTTTTCTATTTCTGTGAAAAATGCCATTGGAATTTTGATAAGAACTGCGTTGAATCTATGGATCACTTCAGGTAGAATGGAGATCTTAACAACGTTAATTCTTCCTACCCATGAATACCTCTGTGAGGGGGCTAGAGCTGAGAGCAGGGCCCCTTCAGGATCTTGGAGCCATAGGCGGGATTGTCTCTGGCTGGGTCCCTATCCTTGCAGGACTTATTCGTGGACTGTGGCTAGGACAGGTTGGAGCCCAATTATGGGGCTCTTTCAGAATCTACAGTCTGACTGAGTTTGATGGATTTACGTCCATGGGCTCCTGGACTATGTCTGAGAGGGGCTGGAGCCATGTCACAGGCTATTTTAGGGTCCACAGCTGGGACCGAGGCTTGTTTACCTGTTACCCAATATATGGTAAGCATGACTCCTCCTGGGTCCCTTGACATATGGTGTGGGTGACAGATCCAAAGCCAGACAGGGTTGTTGCTATGTCCTCAGGGGTATGGAGCTGTTTTCAGTTCTGTAGCTGGGCCTGCAGTTGGTGAGTCAGCCACCTGGGTGTGATTCTGCCTTCTCAAAAAGGCTCTCCAGGGTCTTAGACTCCATTGGGGTTCACCATCTCCTACCCGATTCCAAGGCTCCCACAGAGTCCCTTTTGTCCGTGGATGGATGCCAAATTATTGTTGAGGGGGTATACATACAAGGCATGTCTTATTTGGTCATTTTGCTGGCATTGATTCAAAACAACCACTGAGTCTTGATTGAAACAAAATAATGCAGGTGGCTCAAGAAGGCCATGGAATTAAAGGGGACAGATTCTGAGTTCTGGATTTTACCTTTGTTTTATTTTCTCAACCTCAGGGGCATGATGAAGTTCAGCTATGGATCTTGTCTTTCCTGGATCAGTTGTGCCTCTGGGTGGGTGAGCTTGGGTTGAACTGGCAGGCTTTGGTTGGTTCAGCCTTGAAACCATCCTCTTGCTATGTTCCTTCAGTAATCTATGACTCTGGGGTATGAGCTGGTGGTTAAAAAAAAAAAAAAAAAAATCCCTATTTTTATTAATGATTCCAGTGTCTCAAGGGCATAAGGAATTTGCCCAAACTGTCTGACCGAATCTCCAGCTATCTGATTCTATTCAGTCCATTAGGGTGACCAATTTCTATGAAAAATGAACTGAGAACCCTGGCTTGTGATTCAAGAAGCAATGGAAATGGAAACTCAGTCTGTTTTAGCAGTGGATTGTCATGTGACTCCATCATGTTTGGTAATGAACAATCATGATTTTCTTTATACAAATCTTTTTTCTTCCTCCCTTAAAGATAATGGACTTCTTAATATCTTTGTTCTTCTCACATGTTATCTATTATAGTGTCAGTGATTCAGAGTAGAATATTTTTAAAATAAATCTTTCTCTCTGCTCTGTTCCAGATGGTTTCCGTAATTGGTTTATTACTTTTGCAGATGTTATAGAGAAATTTAGAAAATAAGCCAACAATGGATTACAGTAGCTAGTGAAAGACGCCTTTTCCTGTTGGTTATTCTGTTTTGGAAACAAACATAAATTGTGTATCAGCTGAGGCTGTGTGTTCTATAAACTCAGCATTTGTGATGTTTTCGGAATTGTAAATGTATCATTTGGTATGGCAAGTTGGTCTTGCTGCTTCTTGGAAGACTGGGTCCCTGCAAATGAATTTGGTAGGAGCAAATCATATTTCCCATTCAACTAACTTCTGGAAAAGTTGTGTAATTATAATCCGTTATCTTTTTAAATCTCATTTTATAGTTTTAAGACTCAGCAATAATCTTGAAAAGAAAATCAGGCAGGCTTCATTTTATTGTTATTATTCCCATAGTCCTGAGAGGCATAATATGACTACTCAAGGTCATACAACTTCCCAGTGGTGGAATAATTCAGGTCTTCGGGCTCTTGGGACAGTCCTCTTTGCTTTCCTCTATTATCATAGTATGTTGCTATTATTCAGGATCCCTAATTAAGTCCCATAAGATAAATATTCTACCTCTAATAAGCGATGTTTTTCACATTCCTAAGCTTCAGGGAAGGAAGCAGGGGACAACTCAACTTTTCACTAAAACACTTTCTATTCTATGATATAGGCCAAACTTAAATGTCATTAAATCCAACTGCCCATCCAGTGAGGAAATCTTTCCTGCAACGTCCCTGACTGATGCCATCCAGTCTCTAATAGAATGTTTCTAGTGATAAATTGATTCGTTTCATTTGGGGATAATTCTGAGTTATTAGAATGAATTAAAATGAGTCTCTTACTACTTTAAATTGGTCTTAGAATAGCCATCTGCATTTTCATGGAGGAGGTATGCTTCTGGGTGTCAAAATATTTTGGATTAGATTATTTAAAGTTCACTCTAGCTCAACATTACTAACTAAAACACTTCTTATGTTAGAAATTGATCATCTTTTTTACGCTAAGTATTTTTACTTAATGAATCTTGACTCTCCAGTATATCTTCCTGTGATATATACTCTCATGTTGGCCAATTCTTTTTGTCAGCACCCTTAATATTTTTCAAAGTGTAATCAACAGATCTTCTCAATATATCTGTCTTTAATGGAGAAATGCTTGAATGTTATAATGAAGAGATTATGAAAATATGTTTCGAGTGGCCATTTGGGAAATGGTTACAGAGGATTTTATGCTTTAGAAGGCTTAGTTGATAGGTCATTTATGTGGTAAAGTTAGAAACTAAAATTGGTATATAGATGTGAAGGACACGTAAAGAGAACGATTAGAAATTGTGTTTTACCTCTAAACAGAAATATTTAATAAGGTATATTGATAAAACATGAAACGCATTGTACTGTTTGAAGGGAAAAGATCAAATTTCATAACTAGAAATAAATCAAATGGTATTATCAATTTAGGGGAAAAGCTGTGTAAACTGTATAATGATCAAGTAAGAAATTGACAAAATATAGCCATTACAGCAGATTGGGGGAGGGGGTTATCACTTTGTGAGGGTTATATATGATAAACATGTAATTATTACAGTGTTTTGTACACATGAAACTAATTAAAAAAGGAAATTGACAAAATAAAGAGAAGACTTCATTATTAACACTTCTTGGTATAACAAGTGTGGAACTAAAAAGGGTTCAGTTGGAGCCCAACCAAGTAATTTGAATGGAATGATACTTGGTAAACTGGATGTTTCCTATTCTCTGTTATTCTAAGTGTCTCCTCATATGCAAATTTCCAAAACCATGTACAAATATCAAAAACATTACCTGGGCTAGAACAAGTCTAGCTAACTTCACATTGGAAGGAGGACTGGAAAGAAATTTGGAAGCATTGATTCTTTAAATAGAACAATCAAAACTGACAAATTTTTATCTAGATAGACAAATAAAAATAGAACATAAAAAAAAAAACCCAAATCAGTAATGAAAGAAGATATGTTATGACTAATCCTACAAAAATTAAAAGGACTATAGGAAACTGTATCGGCAAACTTATACCAAAAATTTGACAAGATAAATGAAATAGACCAATATCTGAGCAGACACAAATTATGAAAACAAGAAATAAAGATATGAGTTGACCTATAACAAGTAGGAAAATGAATTAGTAATTATAATTCTTCCTACAAAGTAAAACCCAGGCCTAGGGGACTTCATCAATTGAATTCTATCAAATATTTAAAGAAACATAATACGAATACATTACAAGCTCTGTCAGGAAAAAGAGTAAATGAGTAAAAAAAAAAAAAGAGTAATGTTTAAATTCATTCTGTGTATCCAAGCATTACCTTGATACTAAAGTCAAACATGACAGATACTAAAAAAAAATTATAGAATGATAAACTTTTTGAACATAGATACAAAAATCCTAAGCCAAGTATTATAAAATTAAGTCCAACAAAATACAAAAGACGAATACACCCTGATCAAATGGCATCTACACCAAGAATGCCACGTTGTTTATACATTTGCATGTCAATGTAATACACTATGTTAATAGAATGAAGGACAAAAACTCATGATTAGCTCAATAGATACAGAGTAAGCATTTGAGCAAATTAAAATCACATTAATGTCTAAAGCATCTTTATGTAGGTAACTCCTTTTATTTTATTTAAAGACAGATTTATTAGGCTTATTTGTTATAACTGTGAAAGAGACAAGGAGACTTACAGTGGGGTTATCTTTTTACATAAAGAAGGATCTGCCCTTCCTGAGAAGGAATAAATTAATATTTTCCAAGAATGCCTCAACTGGGCAAGTTCCTTTATGAACATCTGGATTCGTTTGCATAACAAAGTATTCTTCAAAACAGGTCTGAATGGGAATTAGGAAGACCAGGCAGATCTGTATGTTTAATCATGTGGAGCTTCAGAGAGATCACCCTTGCATCCTCTTAATGCTGTCTTTGAGGAAGTTAAGGCCCTGGTTTTTATGCCATTTGAGCTTTTTCTTCTTTTCATTTTTTTAAGCACACGAGATCCTCCTAGGATTTTAAAATTAAACAAAGATAGAAAATGGTTTAGTCTGAGGAGGAGACCATTGACTCACAAATAATGGTGACGCGAAGCACATGATGGGAGGTTGCTGGTTCATCAGCTCTGCTGCAACATTGAGCCACTTCTGATGTGTTACTGTGGAGGCTGTCTCCTGAGTTCCATGTCGTTTTAGTTTGTCTCCTTGTACAGTCTTTGTGCTTCCTTTGTCTTTCATCTTTTTTAACGAGTGCACCAACGCTCTGTGCTTCCATTGTGATGGTTCAGGGTGTAGGAATGGATTTGTGTCTGGGAAAATTTTGGTTTTGCCTCCTTTTCCCCCCCTTATATTAGGCTCTTAATGTTTACCATTTTGCTCCTTTGGTGGAGACTGCTCAGTCTTCCTTTGAGGCCAAGAGACAGTCACCAACCTATAATGGACCCTTGGAAATGTTTGGCTTGTTTGGCCCTCAGTGTGCTTTTGGAGGAATCCAGAATCAAGGTATAAGGGCTATTTAACTCTTACACTCTCATTTAATCTTTCTTAGCTATGTTAAATTCCCAGTTAAAACAACAAGATGCTTATTTTTCACCTAATTTTTTTTCCGTATAAACACTCTTAGACAAAAATATCTGAAAGGTTAATATTTGTTTCTTGACTAACTTGGTGAACTCTTTTCTCCATCTTACTAACTTTTTGAACAGATCACATATCTTTCCTGAACTTTGGTTTTGCCATCAAGAGGCTCATAGTCTTGTTTCCACATGCGAGAGTCTAAAACACTTAGAAATTGTAACATCATCAGTAACAGAGAGGCACTGGATAAAGATGAGGATATTTTTTATAATTAACACTTATGAGAGCCTGCTATGTGCCAAGCAGTGCATGGTGCTTTACTTCCATTATTTCACTTGATATCTCCTGTAAGGCTTAGAGAAATTCAATAACTGACCTAAGTGGGCACGTCTAGTAGATGGTATCTCTTATTAGATCTGTTTCTGTCTGGCTCAAAACTCAAGCTTTTAACTGTTATGCTGTACTGACTTCCAACATTAAGGTGCTTATTGAGTGTCTTCTATCTGCCAGGTGTTCTAAGTATTGGAGAGAGTTCACTCTGCCTTCATGGAAATTGACCCCTAGAGAAGATAAAGAAAGAAAGGTTGTTATAAATTGGGAAGGAAGGCCTTCATCTCTTCAGTGTATAATTCGAGGTCGGACATGTCAAACATGCTGACGTATTTGGGCGGGAAGAAAACAATAAGCCTCGATAGATAGATGCAGAGAGTTTATTACTTGCATGGTCAGCAAAAGCAAGATCAACAATAGTGTTCGCTCCCCACATCCCTTGTCCCACTGGATGACATGAAAACAAAGTGTCCAAGTGACAGGCAGCACTACTGGTGAGTCATCCTGTTGCTGAGGAACCAGCTGTAGGCTGTAGCTAAGTAGTTAGTCTACACTAAGGTGGGGCAAAGTGGAGAGCCCCACTCCTCAGCAGAATGTGGGAGGCAGGCGAGAACCTACCTCATGACAGCCTCCTTCATGATAAGAAGCAAGTAAGAAATAGCTTGTAGCAGTTTCTTACAAGACTATGGTACTTACCTTCCTCTAGACTGGGAGGGCCACAGGATGCTGCAGTCTGTGTTGGGCCAGTCTGGGGTTGAGCTTTATTTGCATGGTCCATGTGAAGATGCAAGGTCATTAGGGCGCTGGCACAGAGCAGTTCTATAAGAAACGGACAAAGCTCTGCTCCTATCTGAACCTCAGTTTCTTCAACAAAGGAATGAGGACTTTGTACTCTGTTAACTTCAAGCTCCCTCATTCTATACCCAGGAAACTCCTACATATTTTATGTCTTTTTTCAGTTTCTTCTCCCAACTGAACGACTTTATGACTTTCGTTCTTTATCCTTATTTCCTGGCTTTGATTCCGCACCCCTCCCCCTCAGGTTTTGCTACTCCCTGAATGTTAATGGCCACAAATGGAAGAAAACATTTCTTCAAGACTGAGAGGGCTCAGGCTGCTGACATGGAATGACCTGGCTTCGCTTGGCAGCCTGTAGCAGTAGGTTCTGCCAGCTTTGCTCTTCTGTCCCTTCTCTTCCTACCTGTGCCACACTGACAGCCTGCCACCTTGCTGTGGGCTCCTTGCCATTGTCACAGATGGGCCTACTCTGCAGGAATAGAGAAATCATGTATGAGGATTAAATGTGGTCATTGGAAATTACTGCAGATGCTGCCATCAAATAAATTAGCCTACCTACCAGGGAGACATGATTGAGTCCTTTAAGCAATGAGATAGAATTTAGGCGTTTTATACCTAAAATTTTCCAGCCACTTAAAAAGCATCTGGGTTAGGCTAAAATGTGATGAGAGAACTCTATCTTTAACTTTTGCTATGTGATGTTTTGCCAGTTCAAGTCCCTCTTAGTTTGCCAGTGCCATTTTCAACTATTAATTAATTGCTCCATATAATAATGTATGTGGATTTTTTATCAAGTGTCATTTACCTTGCTGGGTGCTGAGAATATAGACAATATAATTTAAACAATTTTTTTTGTTCTTGAGTAGTTCTCACCATATTAGACACATAAGAATGTAGAACTGGAGTGGTTTTAACCATGTTAGATAATTTTTGGCATACTTTTTTCATCCAGGGAATATAGTATTTCCAGAAATGCACATGTAGACAAAAAATGGAATTCAGAGGTAAATGATGTATATTGGTTGACGAGTAAAATTTGACTTATATTAAAGTGGCTAACTTGGAGGAAATGAGCACAAGGCTGCCATACCTAGATGGCATGGTGGTTAATATTATTTTAAATTTAGTGAAACTTGTTAATCCCTGGCATTTCAGAACAAGTAATAAGTAGAGAAAATAATTTCACATCTTTTGGCACCTAAGCAGTGTTGAAAAGATTTGAGTCAATTTCACTGAATACTTGTTTCTTGTTCATATAACACACAGATGCCCAAAGTCAATTTTGCTCCAAATCTGAGAAAACAATCATTTTCTTTTGATCCAACCAAGTGTCTCCCTGGGTTGCAAATAATCTTGCCCAGGTGGGATCTAACATTTTTTCATTTGGCTGGAAATTCCTCAGTCTTCCTTAGTGGTAAAAATTACAAATAACCAGCATGAACAATTTCCCAGTTTATCCAGGAAATTCCCAGTTTAGGTCTGTTTGACCTGACACCTGGTCTATCTTGTCTAATCGACATCCCCTTTCCCTATCAGAAAGCTTTCAGTTTGGATGAATTGTATAACTAATCAACAGGTCTTTTTTCCACATTTCCCAATAATTCCAAAACGTCCCAAACAATCATGGTTCTCCACACATTCTAGGAAGAGATTTGGAGTCATAACAGAAAGTTTCTCTTTTTCTGCTTGCTGTAGTTAGATTCTCCTGCCAACACAGATGTTTTCATATACTCAGAAGCCTACTAATTATATTCGCCTTATTGCTTTACAATGCAGGGTGTGTTGATGGGGCAGGCAGAAATAAAATAAAAATAAGGCTTAATTGGGTATCTAAATGGATTTCCACTTCTGGCGCAGAAAGACTTTAACAGATCATGGTAGCTAAACATTATGTGGCTATAAAGAGCAAAGTGAATGAAAACAGTACACTAGACCGTTCATGCTTTCCAGGTTGGTAAGTGTGGCCACCTCTCCCAGAAGTAGGAGCTGCCATTTCTCCCCAGGAGACCTGGGAGGGCTTGAGCAGCAATTCCAACAAAAAGCAGGGTCTATAAAGTTTGTATCTTAAGAGGAGAGCAGAGTGTTTAAGACAAAAAAAAGCTTTGAAATTATCTAGATCTGGGTTTAAATCCTGTGACTAGAAATAATTTCTGGGTAATAGTTTGCACCTCAGTTTACTAATCTCTGTAAAGTGAATAATAATTCCTCTTTTATAGAATTGCTTTAAGATCATGAATTTAACCCAGAATGTCAAAGGTTTCTGACCCCTAGTAGGGGCTTAGGACCATTTTTCAGTTTGAGACTGCTTTTTCCTTTTCTTTTTTGGTTTTAACCATGTCTAGGCTATTCATTGAATTTGTTCACTGTGTGTAGCTTCAAAGAATATATGGGGATCTTTGAGAAAGCCTGTGTTTACACTGTGTACTAAGGTAGATTCTCTTCTTTCTTTTTCATCTCCTGTCTCGCTTGACTGCTCAGCAGAATTTATTCAGTATTTGCAACTTTCTTGATTTATGTAGGGTGTGTATATACCCAGGGGTGCCAAAAATATGTATACAAGTGGACACTTTGGTCAACATTGCTCAAGCAGTAGTTCACCGTAATCAGAAGTGTCTGGATGCTGATGGTAACCACTTTTGAGCACCTCTTGTAATTACGGAAGTCAAACGTGACTTGTATTCATCTTTTGTTATCGATATACACTAAGGATTACAATTTTAATACCGTTTTCCTTTCTTAAAATGTGTGTACATTTTTTTTTTTTGCACTCTCTGTATATACTTTCCTTCCAGCAATCATTATCCAAATAGTTGTGTCATGCAGCTCTAGTTTGTGTGTTCTTTGATGCTCATTTGAAAAATGCCTCAGACCCTCTCCTTATTCCTCTTTGTTCGGAATTCAAGCAAGCTTATATCTGTAATAATCATAGTAACTACAAAACTGAGTTTTAGAATATTTTTGTTCCTGTTTTGGGAAGCACTGAGAGGCAGTATTTAGAAATCAATAGTGACTCTCCTTGGGTAGAAATGAAGGCCCAGTGGCCTCTCTTTGAAACACAGCTTTATCTCAGAGCGTCCTTGGACGTGGAAATTGTCCAGAAATGGAGTGAGAAGTGTCTGAGGAAGGAGGAAGCAAAATGATGAAGCAAGATGCCCCAATCACAATGGTAATGCTGTACATACAGTAGCTTATTTAATTCCTACAACCTGGGAGTAGGTGTTATTATGCACTCACTCCATTTTATAAAAAGGAAAATGGAAAAGTTGAAAATCAGTGATTTGTTCAAGACCAGATGCCCAGTAAGTAGCAGAATTGAAAAAACATCTTTAGTTTGCATGCCTCCAAATCCTGTTTTTTCCCCACCATGTATGTCATATTGTTTTCAATACAATATGTATGTGATGTAATACGTGTTACTTATGTAATACGATAAGTAAGTTTATATTAAATTGGTAATTTCAATTATGCCTGTTTTCTAAATAGAATATGTCATCATTATATGTGGAAAATATAAATAATGCAAGAAAACAATACCGTATTGTAAGGGCTGGTATATTTAAATTGAACAATGTCTAATGACATCTCTTTACATATAGCCATACCAATGCACAAACATACAGTTTTTAAAATGTGTGATCATTGCATTTCCTCTTAAAACAGAAGAACATTAAAAGGATCCTGAAAAAAATCTCTGGTTGTTCCATGTTTTCCCGTAGACAAATGCTTATCTATACCACTCGGAATAGCCAGTTTTCTTATCCATGTGGACCCCTGGGGATAAAGTTTTACTTAATTCTTATAAATGGTATTTACTTAGCATATAAATCTATAATTGGTTTCTCAACAAGAAAGGCCCTGAAAAGAATGTTCATAAATACCTATGCTTTGTTTCAAAAATATTTATTAAAGGTATGATTGGTTTCAGTAACTGCTCTACAGTTCTGCTGATAGAACAGTGAATAAAAAAGGAAAAGAAAACAAACACAGAAATCCCTTTGATCTCCTGTATCTTTTATTCTAGTGACGGGAGACAGATAATGAATGATGGAAACACAATAAATACGTGCATTATATAATATGTTAGAAGATGACTGAAATGAGAAAAATAAAGAAGAGGGATTGGAAATGCTGGTCTGTAGAGTGTCACAATTATAATGGCTGTTCAGAAAATGCTCTATTGAAATGTGGCATGTGGAGGAATGCTGCAGACAGAGGGAAGAGGTAGCCATAGTGTGTATTCCATACAGCATGGCTAGGACTGAACGCGAAAAGTAGAGATTAGTAAGAGCTGCATTCAGAGAGATGTCAGAGGGTTAGATAGTGTAGGGCATTATCCATTTTAAGAACTGTAAGGACATTTTTCTCTAAGAGAAATGAGGAGCCCATTGGAAGCTTTGGAGCAAAGAAGTGACATGATCTAACTTACCCTTTGTAGGATTTGCTGGGCAACTGTGTTCAGAATGGGCTCTGTTTTAAGACTTTTTCTCATCCCATTGTTTTCCCCAGGACTTTTCCATGTGTAGCTGAACTATCTAGATTCGGGCAGTTCTTCTTTTGAATCTTACAAAGACTCGAATTCTGGACTGAAAGCTCTTGAGAGGAGGAATTGTCTTTTCTTTCTATTATTTAATTTTCAGTATTGAGCATAGCGCCTACCACACAGAAGATAATAATATTTATTTAATGTGAGCTGAAGGGTGACCAGGCATTCTACTACTCTTTTAGGAGTCTTGATGCTCAAGAAGATACATCACTCTTATTTTTCTCCTTCATTTTAAAGATGCCCCTCAAACACTTGATGATATGAAAACTTTCCCACTCTCTTTTCTCTAATGTTTACTAATTAACACACAAGGAATTCGTTAAATATCTCCAACCTGACATTTCCATTATTTATTCACTCCTTTTATCATGGATTTCTTATCTTTTGCTTATCTAATCTTTCTTTCTGACCTCTCCTTTTCATTCTAGCACACTTTCTTTTAATTTATGTATATTTTCTGTAAATATAATTTATTGTAAAACTGTTTCTCTTCCCTTTTATTGACTTCTTAAGACTGGAGACTCACTGACTCTTCTTCCTTTCTCCTTTCCTTCCTTCCTTCCTTCCTTCCTTCCTTCCTTCCTTCCTTCCTTCCTTCCTTCCTTCCTTCCTTCTTTCCTTTTTCCTTCCTCCCTACCTCCCTCCCTTCCTCCCTTCCTTTCTTTAGATTTACATGCCATTGAAGATGTTTTGATGAGATGAGAAACTCCAAACTATGAAAATTCAAACTGAGTATGTAGTTTCCTTGGATCCTGTCAGAACAATAGAATATACTTGATGCACAAGCTGTCTGCTCTCTCCTTTAACAATGAGGTCTTTTGTTGCTCCTCATCTGGGGAAGTGTTTTCTATGGGTGAAACAATATTAGAGAAATAAAAGTCAAGGTTACTTCACAACTTTTCTTTCCCTTTTTGTGCCAGATAAATTTTCTATAATCTTATATTAAAATGCAGTTTTCAACATAATACTATCCTCCTTCCATCATTCTATCCCCATCTGCATTGCAATTCTCTAACAACATTTATTTTCTAGACACTTGCTGACTCTGCCCTTCAATATACATATGGGTGGGTACAAATTAGAAAATTACATGGATAGGGAAATGACTTTGAGTAGATGTTTTGACACTAAGGTTTTTTTTAAAAATATTTCATCTCAAGTAAGCAGATTTACTAAAGGTCTTTGGAGAGTCTACTTTTGTTTCTATTATGATAATAATCATAATAGAATAAGCTGAATATAGTGATATGTTATATAATGACTTGAAAGGCCACGAAGATGAACAGCCTTTAAAGAAAAGAACGAAGTTGTTTAAAATTATTATTAAGATTTGGGATCAGGAATAAGAATATTAATGCTATCCATGTGTAAATATAATTTTTAATTGGAGTAGCATGTACAAAATCAAGGTCACAATTATAATGAATACTCATTGCTAGGAAGATTAGAAATAATTTGGTTATGTTTTTGTCATCTCTGCTATTGAGCATCTGTCTGTTTTAGAGGCCAAGCCAATAAGTTCCTTTGACATTGTTTTTTTCTGTGTGTGTCCTTGGCATATGCTTTAGGTGAACTGAACCCTGATTATTGCAGCAACTTCTCAAGGGTACTGATATCCTAGCTATTGTAACATGCTATCTGAGGCTTCTTTTTGTTTGTTCTTTCTGAGACTGGTAAAGCATTTCTGGTGTGAAATGCCTGGGTTGACAGGCACTGAGATAGTGCTAGTATCTGATTTTACTGTCACTCTCTAACACCTACTCTGCTTTGCTAAGTCTGCAATTATGTGATTCCATTCAATATTTTCATCAGGGGCTTTGACTGACACCGTGTTAGTGATCTTTCTCACTTTCAAGAAAAGGGTCTCATTTTTTAATAAAAAGGGAAGAAATCTTTTGATAACAGCAGCATTGAAGCCCCAGAACCTTGGAGAAGATAATGGACTTTTAGAAAACAGACTCTAAAATCCCAATTTCATGTTTTGAATCATTAAAAATTACAGTGTTTCTGTGTGTGTGTGTGTGTGAGTGTGTGTGTGTGTGTGTGTGTGTGTGTGTGTATGTGGGTTAATCCTAGCCTTTAGTGAAAGTGAGCGCATAGATTTGCTCCTGACTTATCGAATGATGATTTGAAAACTTTCAGTAAATGGCATAAAACAGTATAATGGAAGAACTTAAAGGCTAGAGGTTTTTTTCTTCCCTTTGCTTTATCTATTTTACTTCTCCATTGAGTATAGATTATATATTTGAAAAGCAAGATAGACTAGAGTTTCAGGGTGTAGACCCTGGTGCCAGGTGACATGGGTTCAAATCCCAGCTCCACCCTTTGGTTGCTCTATCACCTCAAATAAGTCGTTTACTTCTGTGTGCTATTGTTTATTTAGCTGTAAAAAATGGATAATAATATTATTTCCCTAATAATGTTTTTTTGAAGGTGACATGAGTTAATATGTAAGAAGTGTTTAGAACAGTGCCTGGCACAGAGTGAGTACTCTATAAGTGTTAGCTCTTATTATAAGGAATGTTAGCTATTATTATTTTTATAATGCTATTACCATTGGCTGTAGATGCCTATGGTTTATGACAGCCAGGCATCTCCTTCTCTTTTCTTTGGAAGGATCTCTTGAATTTTCTTTGGGAACCAGGTCTTCTACACTCTGTATGGTATTGTTTGGACTCTCAAGCATGGCTGCAGTACCACCTTTGGACTCAGTCTAGAGGGTCCTGTGCCTCAGGAGCCCCTGAACTTTGGGGTCCTTTCTGTTGTCTAGGACCAGCCAACATGGAGGTGGCACTCACACAAAGTGCCTCAGCCTTGACCAAGATCCATGGGGGTTTTGTTCCCTTCTCTTGGGGGGCACTCTCCAATCATTTAGCTCCTACAGGGGGTAGACCACATGCCACAAGGCGTTCTGGGACTCTGATGATATCATTGTCCCTGGGGCTCATAGTCAGGGTGGGATTTCAGGAAAGGAACTTGGTAAGTGGAATGCTTCTGCTTTCTACTTGGTAAGTGGAATGCTCCACTTGGTAAGTGGAATGCTTCTGCTGACTGTCCCAATATTTGTTTCACAAGATTATATGAGACTTATCTCCGGCATGTATCTGATTTGGGTGATGCTTACTCCTGTTGAACATGAGAGGAATTCACGGCTCTGGTCGACAGGCAGTTCACCGCTAACTATTGGGCAAGAGCCACAAATGCTATTGCTTGTCTGTGTTCTGAATATGGTGCTGCCTCTGACTAACATTGTTGGAGGATAGCGGTGGTGGCAGTGGTAGTAGCAAGTCCTTTAGCCTATGTGCTCTCCATCACTGCCACCCAGGAGGTCCCACAGTACTCCCCTCGGGTCCTGTGGCACAAATCATACAGTCCTTTAAGGGTAGCCACAGCTATGTGTTCTGAGTGCTTTCAAGACTGTTGCTCCCCAACCAACAGGTCAATCTAATTAAAGTTCTGTATTGCTTCTAACCTTTCAAATGTAGTGAAAGATATAAAACTACTCCAATTGAACTCAAAATTGAACCAGAAGGCTTTGCTTGGATAATAAGGCAAGAAAAGAAAAGGCAGACGAAGTGGAATGAAAGAAATAAAACAGTCCCTATTTGTAGATAACATGAATCTACAAACGACCTACCAAAAACAAAACAAAACAAAACAAAAAACCACCTAGAATTAATAAGTGAGTTTAGTAAAGTCATAGTATAAAGACCAAGCATACAAATCAATTGGGTATTATACACTAGCAATGTACATTTGGAAACCAAAATTAAAATTTTACTATTTACAATAACTGAAAACTAATAAAATACATTTTGTTAGACAGAAATCTAACAAAAAATATGCTGATCTGTATGCTGAAAACTATAAAACACTGATGAAAGTAAATCAAACATCTAAATAAATGGAGGGACATACCGTATTCATGGACTGGAGAATCATCACAGGAAAGACATCAATTCTTCCAAAAATTGTAGATTTAACTTAATACCTACTGTGTTTCCCTCTAAATAAGACCTAGCCTACATTAACTGTAATGCGTCTTTTGGAGCAAAAATTAATATAAGACCTGGTCTCATTTTACTATAATGTAAGACCAGTCAATATAATATAATATAATATAATATAATATAATATAATATAATATAATATAATATAATATAATACCATACAATATAATACAATATAATACAATATAATATAATAGTGGGTCTTTTATTAATTTTTGCTCCAAAAGACGCATTAGAGCTGATGGTCTGGCTATGTCTTATTTTTGGAGAAACAGGGTATAAAATTCCAGCAAGATTTTATTTGGGTAGAAATAAATAAGTTCATTCTAAATTTTACATGTAAATCTAAAGAACTAGAACAACTAAAACAATTTTGAAAAAGAATAAAGTTACCGAATTTTAAGATTTACCTTGAAGCTATGGAAATCAAGATTGTGGTATTGGCAAAGAGATAGACATATAGCTCAATAAAACAGAATAAAGAATCCAGAAGTAGGGCCACATGAATACAGATATTTTATTTTTGACCAAAGCTACAAAAGCAAATTCAATGAAGATCCTTTTTAACAAATGGTGCTAGAACAATTCAATACCCATAGGCAATAAAACAAACAACAAGGGGAAAAAGAAAACCTTGATTCAATCTTACGTCTATATAAAATGAACTCAAAATGGATCACTGGTTTAAATGTAAAACTAAAACTTTTAAAAGAAAACATAGGAGAAAACTTTACATAACTTTGGTGATGAGATGATACCTAAAGCATAATTCATAAAAAGTTAATTATTCAAAAGATACAATTAAGAAAATGAAAAGGTAAGTGACACACTTGGAGAAATCTTTGCAAACCATATATCTTACAGTAGATTTTAACCAGAATTATTAATAACTTTCTAAACTCAAAAATAAAAAACAAAACAAAAGACCCATTCTAAAAAAGCGCTAACAATATGAATATACACTTCTCCAAAGAGGATATAAACGTAACAAATAAGCACAGGAAAAAGTATTTAAAGTCAGCCATTGCAAATAAAAACCATGATGACATATTATTACACATCTAATAGAAAGGCTAAAACAAAACATTCAATACCAAGAACTGACAATGAGCATAGGAAGTGGAACTCTTCATAGATTGCTTGTGGGCATAAAAACTGGTACAGCCACTCTGGAAAATGGCATAGCATTATCAAATTGTTCCAAACCATTTTTACACACTGTCTTGCGGGACCTACCAAGTCTACTCTTGGGAAAATACTTTAGAAAATGAAAATATGTGTTCACACGAAAATCTCTACATGGATGTTTATGGCAGCTCTATTAATAATTGACCCAAATTGGAAACAAACCAAATGCCTTTCAATAGGTGAATAGATAAACAAACTGAGGTACAGCCACACAATGGAATACAATACAGACTGAGCAACATAACAGAGCACACAGTCCACGTGAGTCTCAGAGGCATTGTAGTGACTGAAAAAAACTGGTCTCCACTGGTTACTACTGTATGAATACCCTAATAGAACATTTTCAAAATAATAAAACTGAAGGTATGGAAACTACATGAGTGGGTTGTGATTGGCAAGATAGGTTGAATATAAAGGGATAGCATGGGAAGTTTTTTTTTTTTTTCCAGTAATTGAAGTTTCTGTGCACTGATTATTGTGGTGTTTACATGGGCTTATATCTGAGTATGTTAAAATTTGCAGAACTGTGCACCCCCCACAAGTCAATTTTCTTGTACAAATTTTAACAATAAAATAAAGACATCGTTAAGCAAATGAAAAGACACGACATAAACTGAGAGAGAACATTTTCAGAACACGTCTGATAAAGGACATGTGTCTGGCATATATAGAGACCTCTCAACATTCTATAATCTGAAAACATTCAACCCAATTAAAAAATAAGGTTGAACAATATTTCAGCAAAGAACACAAACATACACATGCAAAGCTACTCAGCATCGTTCATCATGCTTCAAATTGAGTCACAATAAGAAATCACTACTCGCCTATTTGAGTGGCTTAAAAAAAAAAGCTAACAATAGCAGGTACTTGTGAGGATGCAGAGATTCTAGATTTCTCCCATTTTGCTGCTGGGGATGTAAATGCGACAGCCACTCTGGAAAACAGGTGTGTAGTTGTTTATAAAGTTAAATATGAACCAGAAATTCCATTTCTAGGTTTTTATGTGAAAAATGAAAAAAAAAAATGTTTACACAAACACTTGGGCATCGATGTTTATGGCAGCTATATTCATAATTACCCAGAATTTCAACTGGTGAATGGGTAAGTGAACTTGGACCCACTTTTACAATTGGATGCTCCTCCGCAATAAAAAGCAAACATGCTCCTGATACAAGTGATGATATATGGATGAATCTCAAATGCATTAGGCCAAATTGTAGAAGTCAGATTCAAAGGACTACATTCTATATGATTTCATTTACATGACATTCTGGAAAAAAATCCAAAAATATAGGGGAAAACAACAACAGTGCTTGCTAGTGGTAAAGATGTGAGGGGAATGTCTGATTATAAAGGGGCACGAGGGAACTTTATAATGTGATGGAAAGGTCTGTATCATGGTTACAATGATAGTTATAGGGAGAGGCACTCATTAATGTTCAGAGGACTGTACACTGAAAATGATACATTTTCCAGAAGTAAATGCTACCTCAATAAACAGATAAGATATAAGGCTACAGAGGTGGTAGAATATCCACAATTAATGAAACTGGATGATGAGTGTTTGGGGGAATTTGTTATACTATTTTCTTTATTCTGTGTATGCTTGAAAAAGAAAGAGCAAACAAAAATCAAGAAGGCTAACACCTATTGCTGGCAGGAACTTGGGTAAAAAGATGCTTATACATTACTGATGAGCATGTAAATTGCCACAGCATTTTTTTGAAAGCAATCTTGTAACAGCTGCTAAAACTTGAAACTACATAAGCCCTTGGTCCCAAGAGGTCCATTATTTGAATCTCTCCCATAAAACTAAGAACTCCAGGTTTTTAAAGGTATATGTACAAGGCTGTGTACTGCATTGTACTGAGTGCAAGCAACTGGACACAAGTGAGTGTCTGTAAATGGAGCACTCCAAAAACACTCCTTCATGATATCCCTGTATGGTCTCCCACTATCCCAATGGCACCATGGCTTAATTACAGAACAACTGTACTTTGGAATATTATGCAGATACTTAAAATAATGAATTAGTTTAGAAATCTAATCAACGATGGAGTAGTGTTTCAAATCTAACTCTACCTGACTCTAATGTCTGTATACTTAACCTCTGTGTGCTACTATGTGTTTTATTTTTCATAGTTTTTTCCCCATTGTATATTCTTCCTGGCCTTCACCTTTTCTCATTTAGGGTGGTAAGAGCTAAAGAGCTGAGTTTAGGGTTTGGGACTTGAATACAGGGCCATCGTGATAGTTGGTGCTTCTTTTACAGGAAGGAGCAGTCGTCAAGTCTCATGTGGGCATCAGCAACCCCCTGGCACAGTGCAGTGTCCTTTAGCACGAGGTCCCAGGCGGTGCTTGAATACCCACCTCTGTCTCCCATATCTCCCTGGGAATCTGGTGACTGTGGATACAGTCACTGAGAAATCCTGGTGCTCATCTATCTTTCCCTCTCTCCTTGACTCTGTGAGAAACCACTGGCTTTACTATGGAGGGTAAAGATAAGTGAGGGGGCTGCAGTTAGGAAGACCAAGTCTGCCTCGCGAGAGTATTTTGGTGGAAACCCATTCAACTGCAGTCTCATGATTCCATTGCTATAAAGCAGCAAGATTAATTGATGCTGTTGGATGCCACCATACTGGTAACTCTTCCACTTGGGGAAGGCATGAGGGCAGCTTTTGGGAAGCAAATAAAGTTTTTCTTTTTCTTGATATTGGTGCTGGCTACGTGAATGTGTGCAATTTGTGAAAATTCAGCAGATTGTACATTATGATTTTAGCAGTTTTCTTGTGTATATATTATACTTCAATACTAAACAGGGCAATAAGTAATAGTTACTATAAAAATGACCATAGAATCTCAATGGCTTAATATAAGGACACTGTATTTCTTGCTGATATTTCTGAGATGGTTGCTGTCAGGGAGTATTGAGTGGCTTTTCTCTAAGCACTGACTCAAGGATCCAGGACAGAGCGATGCTCCGCATACGGTTCTCTGTGGAAAAGGGATGATACTGGCACATCATGAGTGGGCGGAGTTTTAGGGGTCAGGCTTGGGAATGATGAACGTCCTTTTCTCTCACATTCTATTGGATAAAAGTGATCAAATGACTTCACCTAGAAGCAAGAACATTTAGTCTTCCATTTTCCACTAGGGAAATAATATGATGTTACAAACATATAACCTTATTTTGTCTTACATAGACTCTACTCTAAAAAAGTATAATGCAATATATTTGGAAGCAGCAAGCTTTACATTTGAAACAGGAATAAACAACAAATGACGGAATCATTTGAGAAGGCTTCATGGAGAAAGCAGAACTTCAGTTGTGCCCTGACAGAAGAAGGTGGTTTGGACAGATAGAGGGACAAGGGGAAGCATTGGTTCTGGGGCCCTTGACTTACAGATACACCTACCTGAAGAACAGCATGGGGGCATCAGTACTATATAGCAATTGATGTACACATCCCCCATTTTCCAGAGGAACCCTTGGAATAAAAAATACATTTAAAAAATTGGGAGTTGAAAGTTGGGATTGTCTCTACAATAACTATGTGCCAGCTTCAAAGCAACATTTTTCCCCATCAAGAATGCAATCATCTTTTGTATGGTATTGCTTCAGACAAGAGGGTTTACTGATTGGTTTGAGAGCATTTTTTCATGTACCGCCCTCCTCCCAAAATGTTTTCTGACCAATTCAGCATATTCTGTGTTCTTTCAGTCTATTTTGAGTATTTTTCTCTCTTTTTTGCATAGGTTATAGTCTTGCCTTCTCTACCAGACTATTCTCCTTGAAAACAGTTTTGTCCCTCAGCACTAAGCAGTGTGAGAGGCATAATTGTTGTAAAAAACTAAGTCATTTTGGTTCTTTGATTCATCGGGTCTTGGAAAATATCTGGAATTACAGTTTTTTTCCCTCTTAATTTCTCTTCCCAGACTTTTACATAAGAACAACAAAATATCAGTATCATGAATTTAAATCTCTGTTATCCTTTTCATCTTTGCAGTGAGTCAGCAAGGGAGCAAGAGGTTAGGTTGCAAAGCTTATCATCATATAGCTACGTTGGTTCCTTCTTGGGAGGAGCGGTGCAGAGCTGGATTTTATGAAATGATGGAAGCCTCCCACCCTGCCTTTTCCATACGGCCACAAGTAACGCACTGCATGTTTTGGGCTCCAGTGCATTATTCATTTAATGTTCTATTGCATTTACAGGTTGGGGCCATGCATGCCTGTATGTGCATTCAAAATTGGCTTCCATTTTTAGCTCTATCACTTTCCAGATTGAAGATAATGTGGTGCAACTATGATTATCAACTAGAATCTTCTTTGCCAAGTTGGAATCATAGATGAGCAAAGAAACAGCAATACAATGTTACATAAAATCTAATACATATCCAACTGGTGTGCTTCGAAGGAAACAATCTTTATGTTAAACTGACATCTCAGGTTATTTGATGATTCTGTTAAATAGATCAATTGAATGAGAGAAGAATAAACCAAACTAATTTTTACTTTCTAGTATGAAACACAGTCTCTCTAAGGATAGGAATACTTTGGTTTTCATTCCCATTATCTTCAAATTGTTGCATCACTAGGCATCTTGGCAACAACAGTAACAAATGCTGACGGATAATGCTTTCCTTGCTGTGTCAGCCCCATGCCTCACTGCAATCCTTTGCTTGAGTGCTGGGGCCAGTTTCTGAGAATCTATTGTATTTGTCAGGTACTTGCATAATGAGGAGTATAATATTTGTGATTAAACGTCAGGCCCTTCAAGGGTCAAGGACAGAAAACCCAGGGAAGGGTTTTATGTTGTTAAACAGGGACATTCTTGACTTTCCAAACAACAAAAAGATAGGTTGTTGTTCCAACCCAAGCAGGTGGGACTAATGACAAACCCGACAAGTCTTGTGAAATTCATGTACTTTCAGTTTCCAGTTTGCTCAGTACTGCAAGTGTCCAAGACAAATCTTCCCTGAAAACACACTGCTCCTGTCACGCCTCCTTACTTGGATCAGAAATTAATGTATTAGCTAAGAGCCTTAAAATCATGCCTCAATGGTTCTTTAGTTACCCAAGATCCTCAGCAGTTTTGGGCCTCAGTAGTTCTGTTTTGCAGCCTCCCCAGTGCTGCCTTTTAAGAAAGCCCGGTCATCCCTACATTGTTGCTCCGAAACTTTGTCAGCTTTGCTTTCTGGCAGGCTTTTCAAATTACTGGCGATGATCCCATCAATTTCATAATGTGGATAACGGAAAGCATTCTTTAGTTGGGGACCTACTCCTCTTTCAGGATAAACCCAGTATTGGCTGCAGAATGAATTGGCTGGCTCCAAAGTCAATGTCAAGAGGAACATAGACATGGAGATTAGACATATGTGGAAGAGAAGGAGGAAACAAAGGAGCAGGAGAGGTGAAATATTTCCTGAGGTTGAAAAATTGAGGTGGAGTATTAAACATTTTAGGAACAGAAAAAAATAGTCTGGAATTTAGGCATGAGGGGAAAGTCAAAATATTGAGGTGTAGCAAAGAATGTCTCCAGCAATGGTGTGGATGATGGTAATGATAATTGACATTTCTTGAGTGGTTATTATATAGAAGGCACAGTTTTACATTTCTTTGTATATATTTTCTAATTTAGTCCTATAAACATGGGTAGGCATTACTGTCATATGTGTTTTACAGACGAGGAAACCAAGGATCGAAGGGATACAATAACTTGCCTTATGTGACACAGGTAAATAAGTGCCCAGGTAGGACGTAAACTCAGCTCTGTTTGATAACGTAGTAGGTGCTTTCATTTTTTCTCATTTGTTTTAAATATTGTAGTGAATGATGTTGATGTCCCCCAGATCTCCTTTACCTGGGGTAAATCCTGGGGGTAAATCCTGCATTTCTGTAAACTTCTTCTAAGGATTTGCACCTGCAAACTGTTTAGAGGACTGCTTTTTGGATTCTGGAACTACTTTGATCAATAGCACCAGAAGCCAGAAATGCCTAGGAGTTGAATTCCAGCTGGAAAATTGTGAGGCACTTGTGAAGGAGGAGGAAAGCCCAGCTCCCTGGTCTTCAGATGGGACAAACTCTGCAATGTAATAGTGCCCAGTGCCCCCTACATGTCACACTGAAGGCTAGCACAGTGCCTAAAACCGCACCCTGCCTGCTTTCTTCCCCTTCTCTTTTCTGCTGTTTTCACTTCCTTCCTGGTTCCTCCGGGGAGCACCTCCTCAATAAATCACACACAAATTCTTGTCTTTGTGCTTCCCGGGGAATCTGATGCACACAGTTATGCTTTGGTCTCATTCTAAACTTGATACCACAAATGAGCGAACTTTAATGAAAAGCAATATGAAATAATAATTGAACACAGCTAATGAAGGAATTTTAGAGATGTTTCTCATGTGGATTTGGCCTCCTGGTTACTGTCATTTCCTTCATTCGATCATTCATTCAACAAAAATGTATCTTCTACCCATTACTTAGGACTGATTTTGATGTGTACTCACCCCTTCATGTGGATAGGCAAAAAAATAGACTTTTCAGTGAATACAATCCAGGTACTCAGAAGTCATAAAGAAGTTTCAGTAAAACCCCACCCTTTACAATCACGTGCATGATTTTAACTTCCACAATATAATTTCTTCTAGATCTGAATTTATAGTTTAGGATATTTCTCGTGGTTGAGTGGGGTAAGAGTCAGACAAACATGAAGGGGCTGGCTTCGGACGAGAAGCCTTCACTCACAACCGATACAGGAAGGTCTTCTACACAGTCACGATAAAACCACCCCTCCTGCAATGTTTGCACACTGGTCTTGGGGAAAGAGATGAGTCACAGCAACAAACAGATTCATCAAAGGAAATGTCATTGATATCATGATTGATTATGGAAGGGAGACGTTGCACAGGCAGCAAGTCACTCCTCTGCTCCACATCGATTTTGTGATTTGCTGTGGGAAGCAGAGGTTGGAACAAAATTCTGAATGGGAGGCAAATGAGCTCAGAATTTTGAAGTTGGGTTTCTTTGTGTTAGAAACCCCGAAGATTTGTGGATTATGGATGTTGCTCCTAAGCAGCTCTGCTTCTCACTCACTCTCTTTTTTCTACTTCCCTCATTGTCTTCATTACATGAAAATTCTCACTCTTAGAGAATGTTCCATCTGTAGTACAGCCTCTACTTTCTAAGCTCAAGGCTACACCTGCGTCTCCCACACACATCTTTTCATTGTTGTTCTTCCTTTATTTCTTAGTGACATTTACTTGTTTTTTTTCTTAGTGAAATTTTACTCTTTACTCATCCTTCTGAAATGAATGCTGTCATGGCAGGTCGCATACCCTTGGTCGAATAAATAAGTAAATGTATTTATAAGGCAAATCCGTAAGTACAGAATGATCTACAGACTCACTCAAAGAGAACATTTCTGAACAGGAGTACATGCTTTGCTACCAGAAACATCAAGGAGAGAACTCCAAATCATTAGCACCCACTTCATTCAAATGTAGTGTCAAAATGAATTCAACATTTAAAAATAAAACTATTGGAGAAAGAGAGACTCAAATTTGTATGCGTGTCTGTGTACGTTAATGAATGACTCATCTTTTCCAAGACTCATCTTGAATGGGTACATTTAGAGGTCATATAGAAATCATGTATCATGGAATCAAAAACACAAGGCAGTATAAAAGTTGGTGTAGAGGAGCCTCCAGCTCAAAAGGCCACAGACTCAGATTCACTGGACGAGGGGAGCCAGGCAAGGTTGCTCAGTCACCATTTCATGGTAGAGGAAATCAACCCTGAGTAGTATAGAATCCATGGTTGAAGAATGATTATTACAGTGATAATGATACTGGTGGTGATAGTGATGACATTCATGTGATAGCTATTGCTAAAATTTCTCTTTAAGTGAGGCTCTGCTTTACGTGTTATTTTATTTACTCATTTAATCTTCGAAACTACTCTACATAGAAGATAATGTTATTGACCAATCTGATAGACATAGATAAAGAGCAGAGTTTATATAAGTACTTAACTCTTCAAAATTAGTAAGTATTGAGGAAGGCAAAATAGAACCACAACCAAAAGCTGAGTTTTAAAAGTGCTCTAGCTGTGGTGAATAGGATCAATGGACCTTGATGATTTCTTTGGTATTTCCTCTGAAGTACCTCAGAACCTCCCCAGGGATCCTTTTTAGGAGACATGCCCTTCTGAATCCAAGAAAGGATTGCATCCTGCAAAGAGGGATTTGTCATGCATCTCGGAGCTGAGGGCGGTGAATCTAAAGCTCTCCTGATTCTGAGATTTTGTTCACTGGCTTTCACCATTCACTAAAAATGAAACATTTCAAAATCAGACTATAGTAACCATTAGGGTGATGAGTTTGGGATTTCTTTTCTCTAATGAAAGTTCCATCTGTTTCTCTGTCTTGCTAGAATAGTGGACAAGAATTTCTCCCCACATTCCTTCTTCAGTTCTTTTAATTGCTCATTTGATGACAGTGCATGTATATTTCTGAGAAGTTATGTTTGTTTTTTTTTTTAAATACCTTCAAAGTTTTTGTTCTTCTGAAACCACATAAAAGACATGTTTGAGAAACATCTCCCTCATGTGAGTTTCCTCCAATATGTGTTTCCAAAAATTGTAAAATCACTACCTCATCATTTCTTATTTCATAGCTAGGTGTAGTCCCCAACTATAAATTTAATACCTTCACGTTATTGTAAATTTTATGTCAGTGTGAGATCCGGCAATAATGGTGCCATCTAATAAATCTGATGAAAATGGTGAGGTTTCTTTCACTATGCCAGCATTGAAAAATTTGGTTGATTGACAAACGACTTGTTCTCCCAGGGGTCAGAAGGGGAGGAGTTCAAGTTCTCTATATTAATTAATGACTAATAACAGGTATTATATGTCATTAAATAGTCATAAATATTTCCATATGGCAGAACTAGAACACCTTGTTTGCTGTAGCTGAATCAATCATTAAATTTGACCATATTCTTGACTATTTTTTTATTAAATAAATAAGGAAGGGAGGAAAGAGGCTTCCTAGGGGTCTGTGAGGCTGATGGAGAGCTGTGTTCTTGGTCACTGGGCTTCATTTTTGCTCATGACATTTTCCTTTTTTGTGCAGGCTCTGAATGGCAGTTCCAGCCCTTCCAGTTTCACTACTACTACTTGCTGTGGGGCCAGAGTCCTCTCCTTCCTGATTCTTCTGTGGAACTCAATGGTTTCTCATAGATTTTCTTATCTTTCAGTTCCTACTATAAGTAGAGTAACTATGCAGGATTTCTAAGGTTTTTGCTCTGTTGGTTACCACAGGAGTTAGATGGGAAGTAAACTGGTGACTAATTCCATCTACTCAATGAACACACACATCAAAACCTGTTTGGGCCTCAGCAGTGGAAATAGACACTCACAAATGAAGAAACTACGAGCAAGAAAGTTTGTGGGGCTGGTAGCAAATGAGCTGTTCCCTCTACACCAGGTTCATTGCTTAGGTACATAAAGAAGGTTTCTTCTGCTTCCTAGTACGAGCCTCTAATGGGCTGGACTGGTTTAGCATGTTGGTACAGGCTGTCAATTTTTGATACTAAATTAAAAGCTACAAAAGGATCAAAAGCAAGGATCATCAGAAAGAAAATTATAGTTTTCCCAAAAGTCTCAGATCTAAGTACCACTTCAGTTCCATAGTCTTTGTTCTTAGTCCAGTGCCAATGCCAAGTTCAGCAACTAGTGCCAAACAAACAAACAAACAAACAAACAATAGGCTCCTTTAAGATACAGAGCATCCTATGGACAGAGATAGGAGTGGTTCACAGGAGACAAGAGAGCTGCTGCTTGGAGAGCTGACAGTCACTTTCCATGACAAAGCTCTTGGACCAGGACCATGTAGACAAACATCAGCTTCATTTGCTTTTAATTGTTCTCAAAACATTAATAAAATTATTAGAAGCAGGGTTAGAAGCAGATCATGAGTTCCACTAAGGTCATGGCACGAAGTCAAGGGAAGCCAGTGAAATGGTTTAAGCAAAGAAGTGACAAGATCTGATTTCTGCATAATAACCTCATTGGCTGTTGTATAGAGAGCAGATTTGAAGGTCAAGAGGGGAAGCAAGCAATGAGTCAGGATCTGTAACAGTGGTCTTGGTGAAAGCTCCCAGTCAGCACTTTGACGGTGATTTAAATAGAACTCAGACATCCATGTGACTGGCCTCAGCCACTGAGCCGGGCGCTGTCAGATCTGACCAGCTTCTGGGCAGACAGCTGACTCTGACCATGATTTTTTTTTTTTTTTTTTTTTTAAAACACTTCTATCTTTTAAACAGAGAAGGGAAAAGAATAACTTGATGTGCTTATGAGCAAAAGTTATAGGAAGCCACTAAAAATTTTTCAGTGCAGAAATAACTACCCAAAGTCAAAGGTGTGAAAGTACTGGAGGGCTCTCATCAATATGTTTTGTATCATGTAAACTATGTTACATTTGAAATTTCAGAAATGATATTTCGCTGGGAAGGCTACAAGTACTTTTCAGCCACATACATTTATTTTCTCTCAAGCTCTAGGGAGGTATCACCTCAACCTACAGTCTGATGGGTGAAGCATTAGCCAGGTCAATGCAACCATGAAATACATCAGATGAGGAGCTGTCTTCTGCTCCTGGAATGTATTTTTTAGTTATATTAGGCTGACATTATTTAATAGCATATATTATGGAGCTAGTTCTGCATCTCTGTTCTGATTGCTAGAAAACTGGTGGCTGCCTTCCAGGGAAATGTCTTTCTGACATCCAAAAAAATGCTATAGGACTATGGCGTTGCGGGTGGGAACTAATTCTGCCTGAGAGAATCAGGGAAGTCTTTACAAAGGACGTGATGTTAAACAGACACTTTTAAGAAGGGGAGTTGGTGTTCCAGGTAGGTAGATGTGTGTAGAATGAATTCGGTATCACCCATATGGCTGCACGTGGCACATAGAAAAGTTTTGTTTGTTTCATTTTCCATTAACAGAAAAAGAAGAAATACATTTGTGAACCAGAATTAAACATTTCCCCATGTGACTTGGGAAATCAGTACATTTCTCCATGAAAGGGTGGGCACAGCCCTAACCAACCCAGTGTTCAGGGCTTTGCTTCACAGAGTTTCTGAGCACCCCACTCAGAAAGTAAATTTTCCTCCCTCCCTACTCCAGAGCACTCTTCTTTACAAAATATAAACATTTTGCTCATAGAGTCCTTATAGATTCCATAGAAACATCTCTGTAGCATCCCAAAACATCTAGCAGAATTCCTTACACTTAATAATCGCATTAATAGCTATCACCTGTGTGCCAGACAATGTGTAATTTTCACTGCACAGATTTTCTTCTTTCGTTCTGACAATTATCCTATCAGGTACACAGTACAGCAGTACCTCGGTTTTCGAACATCTCTGTTGACGAACATTTTGGTGTATAAATGCCGTAAACTGGAAGTAAATGCTTCAGTTTTCGAACACGACTCAGAAGTCGAATATGTCACACGGCTTCCCCTCAGTCCAAGATCCTGAGACCGAGCTGTCGGCTGTTTTCGAATATTTCAGAGTTCGTGGATTACGTTCGAAAACTGAGGTACCACTGTATTATCACTAATTTCACTTTAGATCTGGACTATAAAGCTCTGTTCAGAGAATCTCTTACCCTAGTGAATCACTCAACTAGGGAGCAGCAGAGCTAGGATTAAAACTGAATGCAGGGCAATTGACAGACTGCGTTGCTGATTCAGAGTTGCTGCAGATTATTTGACTTTCTTCCACTTTGAGGTCTGATCTTATGTCTCCTTTCCTGGAATCTAACTGGACTCTATAACTTATAAAATACAGTGGATTGACACTATGCCAGATTATGGGTCCAAGTCTTAAGAATCAGAAATTTACTTTTTGTCTCTTAACACATACTGTCTTGGTGTCCTTGGCCACCCTGGAAGAGGTCTGATGCTCTGTTGGAGAGACCACCTGAAGGGTCCTGACACTATAGAGGGGGAGAGTTTTCCAGTGGAGCCCAGCCTCCCAAGGATTCACTGTACCAGGCATTGAGTGAAACTCTTGGTACCCTCTAGACTAGCCCCCTAGCTCATGAATACCATGGAGTGGCCTGGGTCGGTGTTTCGTAGAGCAGCACGATCCCCTACTTGAGCAGTTCACAAATTCATGAGATGCTATGAAATGATTGTTGCTTTGAACAATTCAGTTTGAGGATGGTTTTTTATGCTGCAATTGATAGCTGAAATAGCCTGTCATATCTGGAAACTTTGCTCAGGAACCTGAAAATGCTTTCCTTGTGCACCCACTCATGGCGATCTTACACAAGATATTATGGGAGAATTGGAAAAAAAAGTAGAAGATGGTTTCTGACTTTTAAATCTCATTATTTTTCTCGGCCTGTGGTTAGTGTATGTTTTGGTGGTGGTAGTTGTCAGGGGAGAGGTACAGTATATCAAAATCTGTTGGGGTATGAATAACAGGTGGGGAACAAAATCCCCAGGTAAACGTGACAAGTTTCTACCTTCTGCCCTGAAAATGAACTATTAATCGTAAATTAGGGTTTTAGAGCCAGAAGAGACTTCAGAAATCATTTATTTTACAAGTAAACTGAAGCCATGGAAGTTAAATCACTTGCTTAATAGAGTGCTGGGAATAGAACCCATAGGAGAATGAATTAATGTTATATTATGTATGTGTAGATATATAAATCAATTGCCGTGAATTGATATTATCACAATTACATATTAATGCTGCAGAGTGAATGAATAAATTGAGATTCTCAATCAAGGAATGTAATAAGCTATTAGTGTTTCTCAAATTTGGCTGCAAATTTAATACCCTCTGTGGGTATTTAAAAAAAAAAAAATCACTGTTCGGGTAGGCCTACATATTGCAATTTAATTGTTTGTGGGTGGCTGAGGCAATTGGTCATTTTTTGGTAACCATGGTAACTAATAACCACTTTGTATTAGTAACTAGTAATTTTGGAGTTTACAGTTTAATAAGCTCATATTATATCAATAGTGCTTTTTCTCTCTTCTGTGACTGCATAACATCTTTGAGTTCTGATTCCAATAATTTGTATATCTTTATACAAAACAAATTATTGTTTTCTAAAATAATTTTTCTGTTGTTTGAGCTGTATTCTCTTAACATGCACTCCTCTTTAACATGTACTTAACCTGAACTTAATATAAACCTTTCTCTTTTAATCTTAATCTCTTGGAAAAAATTTTTACTTTCTGCTATCCTTCTTTCAGCCTTCAATGGAAGATCTAAATGCAAAACAGGGTGAGTGGCTCTTTGTTGTAAGATTAACAATAAATTGATAAATCATCCAAGCAGGAGTTATTTGTCAAACATACATATACTTGAATAAATTAGCTTTTTGTGAAGAGTATGCTGGATTTATCAGCTAGCAGTTACTAATGATTCATTACAACCTCATTTTTTTGAACTATAATTCAAAATCAACCCATAATTAGATTAAGTAAAAGTATCTGTATCTAGGACTAATGCATTGGACGAAATATAGTTATAATTCACTACCATATCATAAAAAATATTATGGTGATTCTAATCACCCAATGGTTGCTGGTATATTTCAAAATAGGCATAATATATACCATTTATTAACATTTTTTCTTATAAATATAAGTTTACAAAATAGTCAAACCATTGGGGTAACTAGTTAAAGGGTACACAGGGGCACACAAACAACTCACAATTGCTTGTGAATCTAAAATTATTTCTAAATAATGTTTTAAAAGAACGGCTGATATTCTTCATTGCTATTTTACATTACTCCCCTCCAGTAGGCTTTTCTGCTTCTGCAAGAAGAAGAGGAAACGATACTCTCATATGTGTGTTGATTTGAAAGAGTCTGGTTTTTCCTGAGATCCTGCCTGAGTTCCAACATCTTAGGAGTCACTACATCTTCTTAGCCTATCTCTGAAATGTTTCAGTACTCAAAGGAAAAATATAAAACTCAGGGGCAAAGGTATGCTCTGACTTGATACAGTGAGTAGTTTCAGTGGTGTCTCTGCATTAGAGACAGTGGATTGGTTTTTGCTCACATGGCCCAGACGTTAGAATAGAAAGGAGTGTAGCATAGCCTACTTGTTTAATGTATGTGCTGCAGTGTGTCAGGCTGTTGACTTCCTATCTATACAGGCATGAACACACTTCTTAACTTTCCTTTGCTTCCATTGTCTCATTTTAAAATAGAATTAATAATAGTGCTTAGAATTTCTGGAAGGATTTAATCACAGGAAAGATGCCTGACATTCAATGAGCTCTCAGAAGTGGGGAGCTAGGTGTAGGGATACTGTGGTTGGTGTGATTCCTCCTGAGTGAGGTTGACATAATTCTTAAAGTGCCACATGAGGGATCCTTGGGGTTACACAACTATTCAGCATCTTAATTTGGTGGTGGATACAAACTTACACATGTTCTAAAATTGTATAGAACTGAATGCACACACACATACACAGACGCACTCACAAACGAGTATAAATTAAGCTGTGGCAGGTATAAATAAGACAGGTTGGATAGTATTAAGGTCAACATAGTGGTTGTTATGTTATAGTTTTGCAAAATATCACCATTGGGGAAAACTTGGTATATTAGTTTTGCAGCACTATGGTAGCAAAGTACCACCAACAGGGTGACTTAAAACGAAAGAAATTTGTTCTCTCATGGTTCTGGAGTCTATAAGTCTCAAATCAAGGTGATGGCAGGGCCACGTTCCCTCCAAAGCTTTTAGGAGTGAAAATGTGCCTCTTCCAACTTCTGGTAGCTCCAGGCATTGCTTAGTCTATGGCAGAATCACTTTGACCTCTGCCGCCATCTTCACATTGTTGTCTCGCCTCTGTGTGTCTCTTCTCTCCTTACAAGAACACCATTCATATTAGATTATGGCTCACCCCAATGACTTCATCTTTACTTGATTGCATCTGCAAAGATCCTATTTCCAAATAAGGTCATATTCACCTGTTTCACAGGTACTGGTAATTAGGATTTCAATATATCTTTTGAGGGGCATAGTTCAACACTTAACACTGAGTAAAGGGCACATAGGATCTATCTGTATTTTTCTTATATACTGCATACGAATCTATCACTATCTTAGTAAAAAAAATCAGTTAACAATAAAAATCAGGGAGACAACCACAGTGGCAGCCAAGGTGGGTGGCAAGTAGCATAGATGCTAGTTCCAGAAATGTTTTATAATTTGGGGTGTATATAGTACCATGCAAAGAAGGGCTGGCTGATTTTATGGAGCCAGGCCCCAGAGCCAATTGTAGTAAACTGGTCCAGCAACTCACCCTTGAGTATCAAGAAAAAAGCATCACTATGACCCTCGCCCCACCTCTCTAGGACTGGAAGAACCATCTGACCAGCTATGCCTTATATTGCTGGAGGAATAGTGGTGTAAATTGATGATTTTTTTCTATGAGTGAGGAAGGAAAGCATAGGATCTGATAGTCCTAGGATTTGCTTGGAGTTTTCCCCATGGGTAATTTTTCCATGTTTTTAGTAGAGTTCGTTTAAAGAGAAGGTCTAAGGGCTTAGGAGTTTTCAGTCCAGCAAAAGTAAGGATGTTCTTAGAGATAAAATTAATGCATATTCATAGGACAGTTGAAATGATTCAATAAATCTATAAAAAGCCCCAACTACAGAGCCATACTCATATTGTTCAGTAAATATAAGCCAGTATTATTTTAGTTGGTTAGCTGATTTGAATATCACAGTGAGTCTCTCCTACCCATCCAAAATGTCTGGGGTGAAAATAAAACAAGACGTATCCCCAAGGTGAGGAGTTGGGGATAATGTAGCCATAAAAATCACCAGGAACATTAAAAATGAGAGCATTAGTGTAGAAATAAAGTTTGTCTTTCAAATATGCTCTGGTTTTAAACTCAAAAATTCAATCCATATGAATTCCCATATGTATTGATCCAAAAGTTAATATGATCTGGTACAAGTTCTTTGCATCTTTTAGGGCTTCAATACTAAATCAATTCTTTTCTGCTTAATGGAAATTGTAGAGCGTGTAAACCTCTTCCAACTGGAGTCAGGTGGACCATCTTTCAGCTGTTTCCAAGCTCAGAGTAAGGTCAATGAATTGACTCAATTGAGACAGACAAGCATCTCACATGTATTTTTTAAAGCCTTACTGAGACATTTACTTTCATTTTTTCCCCTGCTTAACACCTCTATTTTTGTTCACTCCTTATCTACAAAGGTAAAGTTCTTATTTAGAATTCAATAAATAATCTCTCTTCAAGTGAAAATCATTTATGAAAGCATGTTGATGGGAATGTACCTAAACAAGGATATATTTTTAATTAGCTCTTTTCAGTGGCTCACATTGCATAATCAAAGCTCACGGAGGCCAATTCAAATAAAGACCTGTCTTTAATTTTTAAAGTATCACTTAAAGTCGTTTTAAATTGGCATTATCCTAATTACCTCTTCTTAGTATGAGCTTTCATGATGCAAGAGGAGAAAGTGAGATCAGCCTGGTGGTTGATACAGGTTTGTTGTTGCTCTCTTTTTTTTTTTTTTTGCTTTTGACCCTCAGACTTGTTATTTGACCTTTGCTTTGTACCAAAGCCCTGGTATTTTGCACTTGTTCACATCAGCTCCTCTGAGACAACCAGAGCCCAGGCTGCGTTGGATCTGATGGGAACTTTCCTAAGAGAAGGGAAAGTATGGAAGGAGCTGTCTCCAAATTCACATCCAGCCCAAAACAAGGAGCCTGGCTCCTCAGCTTTTCCATTCCTACAGAGGGCTAAGACTTCAAACCTCACAAACTACTTATTCTATTCATTCGTGATAACAGACAAATGAATTGCCTGATAATTAAGCTAAGTCCACCTCTGACTGAAACCAACTCAACATACAGGATCTGAGGAACGTGGGACAACTGTCCTTTCTGATCTCCCTTCATGACGCTTCCTGTTGAGAGTTCTCGCCAAAAATGGCTGTACAGAACTTCTGATAACTTCAAAATGTAGTGGGCATGATTTCCACTATGAACACCCCAGGGAAATGGTCCGAGTCCTGTCTCCTGTACTCTCCTCTTTGTTTCTGTCCTGGTTGGGATTCTCATCAGCATATTCCTTCCTTGCATTTTGGATGCTACACCTGAGGCATCAGTGAGAGAAACATTGTTCTTAAAAGGGATTTAAAGAATGAAGAATTTTTATTAAATTTATTTAAAAGATGATTTAATTAATAATCATTAAAAATGTTTGACTAGACAGTACAGTTTCATGTTTCACGATTCAAAAGATATCAAATGATAAAAAGTAAAAACTCTCCTTTCCACTCTTGAGCTCTAGCACTCTAGTGTTCCTATCCAAAGGTAACCAGTGTTATCAATTTCTTGAGTGTCTTTTCAGATATATTTTATGCATGTTCATGTAAGTATATGCCTATTTCTTTTTACTTCTTTCATAAAATACATACTGACTTGCATCAAGATTTGTTGTTATTAACAATATATTTTGAGGGTCATCCACATCAGTGAAGAGGAAGTTTTTTATTCTTTTCTTTAAAAAGCTGTATAGCATTATAAGTTGTGGAGGTACCATAATTTGTTTACCTCAGGTACAAATATGGATGTTACATCATTTCTAACTTTTAACAGGTAGCAGTACTGTATAACTAGGCTGCATACCTGAAAAGAAATTGCTAGATCCAGGCTATCTCAATTCACCATATAACAGATATTGCCAAATTGCTCAACCTAAAAATTGTGCTCATTTATATAAACATCAATGTATAATGTTTCTCTAGACCCTGTCAGTGTGTACATATGTGATCATTATTTGTCTTTGCCAAAAAAGTAGTTGAAGAAAGTATTTTATTATAGATTTGTAATGTGTAACAACAATTTAAATTTTTTCCTAATTTTAAATTAGGCACAATTTATGTAGAAGTATATATAGCATATCTACAATGTATAAGGCACTCAGCCAGGAACTACAGGGTATAAGGAGGTATTTAAGTCATAACTCCTTGTTCAAGGTCCTTGGGGCTTGGGGCTAAAATAATGGATTAATGCCCATGATAAAAAGCCCAGATATGATATATGTCTCCAGAACATGTAAAGTATTAAGGGGCCTCAAAGGACTGCAGGGTCATATAAGATGGTATGATGATAAATTACAAAGGTATTCATGGAAAAGCCTTAGAAGGTTGAGATTGGGAGGGGAATGGGCATTCCAGGGGGAAAAAATGCTGTGTGGAAATGAGCTCAGTGGACTAGTGAGAAGCAGTGACAAATCTAGTTTGGTAGGGACGTAGAATTTCCAAGGAAGAAGAAGAGCTGGAACTATGAAGAGAATTTGGGCAAGATTGTGAAACACCTTGCCTTAGGAGAGTGCAGGAAATGAGACAAAATAGCAGAATTTGGGGATATTGCAGGGGTAAAATGACTAAAACTAGGATTTTTGAAAATCAACCGTGTGTCTAAATTGAGGATTTTTGCATTTAAATCCATTTCCCAAGTGCTCAAAAAGCTATTGTTTTTGCACTAAGATGTAAGAAGAAAGTCACCTTACCTGTCCTTCAGGAGCTTTTAGCTGTGTGTGTGTGTGTGTGTGTGTGTGTGTGAACGCACGTGCGGGCGTGCATTATGTGTAGGGAAGAGATGAAGGTGAGTGGTTATTGAAATAGAATCTAGAGCCCTGTCCCCAGATACTGAAATCTGCTAGTGTTGCAATGTTTAAAACCAGTAATTGGTCACACAGGTTATTTTGACTTCATTTTTGTACCATAGAAACTCATGCCAAAGACGATGATGTTGCCATCACTTCGTAGCACAGTGTGATATATTCAAATAGAAGATATTATGTCAGCTGTGGAGTTAGGGCGTTGGATTAATTGATACCTCAGGATATTTTTTATGGCTTTGAGATTAGTTAAATTATTAGGTATCATATTTATTAAATGTTATATATATACTTGATGATATAAAGAACAAATGCAAACTTCTCCAGATAAAATTAGAGGTTTTCTTTAGAAACAATGGATTATAAATCCTGGTGGGGTTCTTCCCTAGGGTTGGGAAAATACATGCATTTTTATGGAAACAGTAAACAGTATGACTGTAATGATTTACTAGTTTCTAGTCATTTTTCATTTCTCTGTCACAAAATGAAAATTGGGTACATCGTTGTGTAAAAATGATATGTTTTGATTTCTTTGACTTGTGAAAAGTGTTTGTTTTATTTTTTCCCCCTCAGTTCAGTTCTGCAACTAGCATTATTCAAAAAAGTTTCTAGCTCTGGTATACAAAAACCATGGTTTTCTCTCTGGACCATGAGAACCAGTTGATACTGAAAATGATGCAAAGACCTTTTCGGAAGTAGGGTATGCATCTCTGATCTTAGGTGAAAAATAATCTAGCTTTTGTGATGCAGGAGCTCCAAAGTTTCATTTTCCAATCCAGCATTTTTAGTTTTGGTGAGATAAAGGATTTTTAAAACTATATTGTCTAGGATTCAGGAAGTTGTCTAAAATGGATGGATAGGGGCTGCTGTGCTTGATTGGAGCGTGGGCAGAAAGGGCAGGAGACCAGAGGAGATCATCAAGTAACGGAAATGGAGGAAAGCGGATTAGAAAGCAAATGCAGTACGTACGCTCCAGGTGTAAAAAGAGATTTCAGGAATACAGAGAGGCTGCTTATATGTGACGCAGATTGAGGGGGGGACTAAATACTGATCTGACCATATTGTACCTCAAACAACAGCATTCCTTCTGTCTTTGATTTGGATCACTTCTAGAACCAAAGGTCTAGAATGACGCAAGTCAGGTATAAAGGGTACAAACATGCGTGTCATACATACTTCACAAGAACCTGGCATAAACCAATCCTGTTCCAACTGTGAAGTTTTTATTAGATCCGTCTTATACAGAACCTCAAGGTATAGCTCAAAATTTCACCACAATCCTGTTAGGTAGGTACTATTATCATTCCATTGTAAAGATAAGCGCATCAAGGCTTAAAGAATTTAAGTAATTTATACAAAGCTTCCCTATTAAAAATGATAGTTATGGGGTTTGAATCTAGATCTATAAGACCAGAAAGCTCTTAATTATCATTCTGAATTGCTAGGACACTATCAGTAAAAAGCAAAGTTTTTTTTAGAAAATTGGAATGAAATAAGTACTATTTACATTTTAAAATGAGATTTTTAAAGACCAGTAACAGCCATCAAATGCTATATTTTGTGCAATGATAATTTGTGCCTTTTGCTGGCCACCAAGTGCCCATACAATTAACCAAGCATTAGGCAAGTGGCTTTGAAATTCAGAGAGGTGTGTTGGCAAACAATTGTATGAGAGTCCGTGGTAAAAGTCAGCAGTTTTTAAGCAGAAAGGAAAAGATTTAGAAAGAAAACTCCACTATAAAATCATCAACTTCTTTTTGCTTAAGGTAAAAATCTTATAATCTGCTGGGAAACTATATTACAAATGAGTGCAAACCATCATCTAGATTTTTGCTCTTGTTGTGTTTATGCCTGAGGTCTTTTTATTTGATCACTGTTGTATTAATGGACTTGAACCGATAAACGAGCCGGCAAAAGCTACAGTACCTGTGGTATAATGTATATTATCTGAAGAATGACTTTTTTTTTTCTCATCCAGGTATAGTACATCTTGAAAGACAATTTAGCCTGGGTAGTGTTAATATATGGTAGAGGGTTAGAAAATTTTTCAGGGAAATAAGCTAAACCAAATTAATCCATATTGGAAAAAGAAATTCACCAGAGAGGAGAGCCCTTCTCCAATGTATATTTGGTTTTCTTATTATGTCCAAAGTTCTATTCTCAAAGTGTTATGCTATTTAAAGGAGAATTAGTCTGTCATTTACATAGTGTGTAATAGGCTGTTCATTCAAGATCAGGAAATAGTTTATTTTGTTAACTCTATGTGGTTAGGCTTTGAAACTTCTAAAAAGATAGGTACTACAGCAGCAGAGTGAGGTCCCTTATTGATGGGATGTAGAGTAATCTGATTCGCTTTTTTATCTCCTGTAGAGTTGACACATACAGAGTAAGTGTTCAGTAACTAGTGAAAGCATGAAAGAGTGGAAAGGAAGTGAAGACGAGAAAACTATATTAGGAATGGTGCCAGGAATTAGAAATCCTATGCATAATATATGATTATAGAGCAATTATTTCACATCAGGATTTTGATATATAAAATGGATGTATTTCAGGTATCATACCTTGTTATCTACCAAACCCACATAATTTATACCTGGATGAGCTTTTGAAGATCACCCACTTTAGTCCCCAAATTTTGCACATGAGAAAAATCAAGGCTCAGAGAATTTGATCATCATGTAAGTCTACCTATTAGGTAATAGAAGAGCTGGAATTAGAATATAGAGTTTCTGGCATTCCCTTTGGTACAATTATTTTTCCCAAATAATTTGAGTCCATGGGTACATATTAAAATAATAGAATAAAACAGAATGTAGTTTTTCTCCAATTTTATTGATAACATGTGAAAGGACAATCCATAGTGTGGGAGAAAATATTTGTAAATCATACACATAATAAGGGACTTGTATCCAGGACACATATTCCTTACAACTCAATAATGAAAAGACATATCACTCAATTTAAAATTGGAGAATGGATTTGAATAGACATAACTCCATAAAGGATATACAAATGGCCAAAAAGCACATGAGAAGATGCTCAATATGATTAGTCATTATGGAAATGCAAATAAAAACCACAAGCTACGACTTCACACCTGCTGGAATAGCTAAAATAAAAAAGACAGACAATATCGAGTATTGGCAAGGATGTAGAGATATTGGAACTCTTGTGCATTGCTGGTGAAATTCTAAAATGGTACAGCCACTTTGGAAAGCAGTTTGTCAGCTCTTTAAATGTTAAATATAAAGTTATATGACCAAGCAGTTCCACTCCTAGGTATATATCCAAGAGAAATTAAAACATATATCCACACAAACACTTGTACAGAAATGTTCATAGAAGCATTAGTCAAAATAGGAAAAATGTAGAAATAATTCAAATGTCCATGAATTGATGAGTGGATAAATGACATGTGGTCTATTCATACACTGGATTTTGTTCAACCATAATAAGGAATAAAGTACTGACACGCTACAACATGGATGAACCTTGAAAACATTATGCTAACTGAAAGAAGCCAGATAGTCAAATATTTGACAAAAAGTCAAATACTGCATGATCCTGTAAAAAGTAAACGAAGAGCACCCAAATGAGAATAAGCAAAGGCTACTTACTCAAAGCTTGCTATAGCAAGGGAGGCAGCTTCCATTACTTGTGTTTGGCAGAGTCTGAAAGGCAGGTAGAAAGTTGGGAAAGCTTTATAGTGGAAAAAAGGGAAGGCTTCAGGTATGCCCTGATTGGATGCTGTGGACATAGGGAAGCTGTAGGTGGGCTACTTAGGGATTGGGCGTTCTAAGTAATTGGTTAAGGGTCAATATTTGGCTTTCTCTGGTTGGACCTAAGCTGGAAACGGTGGCAAGAATTAGAAAGTATCAGTTATTAATCAAGTCTTAGCCATTTGGGGCCTATTATTATGGGGTTTATTGTCTGAATGCCTGGATTGATCACTTTAGGTAGTAGGTTGACCTCCTAGACTGATTGCTACAGGTTGTGGGTCAGAGTTCTAATTTTATATATAATCTGTCTATTTTTTTTGTGTGTGTATTGAGTCTCTCAATTCATTATATGAAATGTCCAGAATAGGTAAACACATAAAAACAGAAAGTACATTAGAAATTGTCTAGGATTGGAGGAATAGGATGGAGGGTGAGTGTTAACTTAATGGGTATAAATACGGCTTCTTTTCAGGTTAATGAAAATGTTCTAAAGTTAGATTATGATGATAATTGTACAACTTTGCAAATATACTAAAAACTACTGAATTGTACACTGTATAGGTAAACGTGATGTTATTTAAACTATGTATCAATAAAGCTTTTAAAATAACTCACTGATAATTTTTTATTCATTTGAAATAATATTTTGAGTGCATATAGTTAAAGTCATTTATAATTAAAATTAATTCCGATTTCCTTGTATTTTTCTTAATCTGATTATTAGAAAATTAAAAATTATATACGTGGCTAGCATTTATTTCACATCTTTGGTCTAATGGGATGTCAGGCATTGAAAATGTGATTACAAGTGTAAACAATGTTATGATGATATATTTACTTTTTTAAAGTAAAGATGAGGAAAATTAAATTCCTAAGAATTTGTTAGGAAGATGCAAGAGCAACAACCTGTACCTTTTTATTTCTGGTTTAGAACTTTTCTCTTCCATCTCACAATTACCTCATTGTATGTTAATAAGTATAGGCTTGTATCAATTTTTAACAACTTCAAAGATTTTGGACCACACTGAATCTGGTGAAAGCCGTGGAAGAGGGGAAAAAAAGTAACACATTTATGAACTGATGGTGAAATCAGTTGTCGTGTCTGTAGAGTATCTATTCATGCTTCTGATAACAGCAGGTGGAACTTTTTTTGGGGGTGAAATATCCTTCCTTCACTCACAGTCCTTGTGATTTGGGAGTGTGGGGTAAGAGATACTCACCTTTTCTGGTCACAGTGATTGGTTCAGGAATGAATGCTTTACTTTAATTGGTCTAATCAGAGATGTTAGGGAGGAGAAATCTGTCTTTTGCTAAATTTAGAGCAGAAAAAAGTCTAAGACAGAAGATTTTGGGGGGTATCACATAGAGACATGAGAGTTGGAAAATAACAAATTTTTAATATCAGTTTAACATCTGGATCCAGTCCTGCCTTAAACAAATTTATCAATTAAGGAAGTCAATACTTTCATTTTTCTGGCTAAGCAAATTTGAAATGGGTTTTCTGATACTTACAACAGAAAGAAAGCTGTTTGCTATCCAAACTAAACATAAGGCGGTTTTACATATATCATTTAGCTCAACCACGGGCTTCATTTTAAGGATCTCTGGAGTATATCATTGGTAAGCTGGAAGTGTTGTTTTTGTGGGCTTTGAACAGTGCATAATTTATCAACTTAAATTGGGTATCTACTTTGTGACCCTGTGTGCTTGTTTGGGGAGGGTGGGACTTATGAATCAAAAGTCCTCTATCTTCTTTTTTCCTACAGTGGAGGGAGGGTGTTCACCAATCACATTCAGTTGAGTGGTTTCCAATCTAGACTTTATCAAAACCACCCATGTATTTGTAATGTGATTGTCCTTGGACCACACATTGAGAATACTGAAATAGGAATATACAGTTTTCATCTTCTCCCATGTTCCCCCTCCAACTCTAATCCCAGAATAACCTCTGAGCCACTGTTAGAATTTAGTTTGTGTATCAAATTATATTATAGGTGAAATAATGTGACTTCTAGGATTTTATTTGCATAGGGTCCTCTGTGAAGCATATTGGGAATTCTAAGGAAGATTTGGGGGTAGCTAACTCTGTCATCTGAATTTAGAAACTGTGACACTGTGTGCAAAAATGTCTCTTACCTTATGAGTGAGGGGGAAAAAGGACTTTGTGTCATGAGAGCTTACCCAAGCCAAAGTGGATTCATGAGCATGTATCTGCCCTGGGGGACGGGAGAGGGGTAGGGAGCAGAGTGCTTGAGAATTCAAAGGCCAGTTGCAGCATAATATCCATTACTGGTGGGTTTGCACAGGGCTATGCTTTAGCTGTTTTCTGGAAGCAAGTACATTGGAGTTGTCCAAGTTTGGAGGTGCCTAATAGCTTTTTGAAGCTGATGTACGAGGAGAGAAATATTGAGGACTTCATAGAACAATCCCTGGAAGTGAAAAGTGCAGGAAGCTGGTGCTATAGCTGCTTGCAGTAAGGACTAGAAAGCCACAGCCATAATCTCTTGGGAGCATGTGCTGGGAGTTATCAGAGGTTATTTATTAAGCACTAGCTGTATTCAAGACTTGTGCTAACTCCCAGAGTAGTCAAAGAAGGAAAGGCATGGCTTCTGCTCTGGGAGCGCTTGGAATCTGGAAGCAGACCGAGCAGTCTTAAGTGCCTCGCCTACCCAGTGGGAAGAACAGTATCTGTCTCACAGGTGATCTTATGAAAATTGAAACACGAAAACCCTCTAATCTTTTATAATATAAAGCACAGTCCCGACACATGGTATAAATCCTAATAAGTGTTTGGTTAATTATGATTACTTTCATTTCATTGTGAATCAAGGGATATAGAACGATCTGCATGCTCTTGACAGGAAAAGAGTTGAGCAACTGTGATTAAGATGTCTGGTTCAGCTGCAGCAAAGGGAGGCGGGGGCACCGTGACTTCACTGGGAGTTGCTCTGTTTTCTTGGGTTACCCCACCTGGAATTAGGAGTGATGGCTCCTTCATCTGCTTCCAGACATCTTCTCAATTGAAATAAGTATGTGTGTGTGTGTGTGTGTGTGTGTGTGTGTGTGTGTGTGTGTAACATGCATCCAAGAAATTGTAATTGCTCACTTGGCAAGTTTCCCAAATGTGACTGGGCTCCCAGTGCATGACTTATGGGATCTATTTTCCTAAGTGACTGACATTTATTAAGCTCTCATTCTCTTCCAGGCACTGCAATAAGAATATTTCATTTCATGTAGTGTTTACATAAACTATGCAGCATAGGTGCTGTTATTATCCCTGCTTTACATGTGAGGTAAAGGACGCTAACTTTCCTAGTCACGGAACTAATTATTAGAGCTGGGGTTTAGTCCTAGTCATTTCTACTCCAGAACCCACGTTCTTAACCACTGTACTTTTGTGATACCTTGATAGGTGGTCTGAGGTTCTGCGAACATTAGGATTATTGACTCTAGGCTAAACGTCACAGGTTACCTCTTGGGTCAGTCCTGGTTCTGTAGATATGAAATAACAGAAATGCTTTTCCTCGGCAAGATTGTATAGCACCCTGATTAAACTTGACTTCCATCCCTTGAAATACAAGGAAGATCCACCCATAGCTGCCACCTGCCCCTGCCACCCACCCATTATCATCTGCTTAGTTAATCCTAGACAAGGTTAGGTATTTCATTGTTAACCTTCACCATCAAAAGCTTTTAGCTTACTCTGCCCCCCAGAATCCCATGAGTCATTTAGATGTGAACCAGCCGGCAAATGGAAAAAAATATTTAAAATGTAGATCTTTCAGTCCTATTCCTGGGAATTCTGAAGCAATTGGTCTTGCTGGTGCCACAAATATCTCCTTTTATAAGTGTCTCTGGTGTTTCTGATTTATGTTTTTTGGATCATGATGAGGAATATTGGTGTGATAAATGAATTTTTCAGAAAATGTGGTCTCTGTCCTTAAAATTACAGTTTGTATTAAAATGCACAGGCAAATATTAATATGAGCAGATATAAATGACCAAATTTAACATAAAGTTTAATATATATAAATCTAAATATATTTACTCCTTTTTTGATATCAGCCTTATGATCTTTTCTAGTTATAGACATGTAATTTGCCTGCTGAGACCATTTTATCTTTTTCAATGCATTTTCACATTTCAATTTAATCATTTGAAATTCAAGAGATCCAAATGAGAATATATATCCTCAGCTTTATTTACAGCTGAGGACCCTGAGGTTACACAAGGGTAGGTGACCTTTCTAGGTTGATTAGGTTTGTAACTATTGATCTTGGTTCTGTTTATGCCACAGGACACTGCCTTAAACTGCAATCAGACTTGTCTCTACTTGGGACCTCTTTAAGGGCCATTCTCTAAGTCCCAGAACAGATGGCATCTACAAGGTTTTGGATAAAGGAGGGTGTCATCTAAAAGCACCTTAGGTGTCAGGCTCCCCATGAGACCATGTCCAGAGAAACCCTTCTACAAATAGTACATCCTGCTTTGGATGTCCCCAGCTCTGCCCCTGATATCCCTGGTCAAGTCCCAGCCAGAAGATAAGGAAGAGAGCATGGTGGGTGCTCTGAGGTCCTCTAGCTCAAACCATTCATTTACTCACAGACACAGAGCCCAAGACGCAATGCGAGTTCTGTCCACAGTGGCTACAGTGAGTTAGAGACAGAGCCAGTGCCAGGGTATCTGTTTACTGAGACTCCACAAGAGGGTAAAATGAGCCCTGGGATGAGCGTCAAATAGGCTAGGCTTTGAAATTTGCCCTTCACTGGCTTTGTGACCTTGGGCAAGTCACTTAGGAGCCTCAGTTTCTTTATCGGTGAAATGGGAATAATAATACAAACCGCATGAGCCAGTTTTTCAAATTACTGATATTATTTCAGGGCATCTGTCCTGCTTCAGGGTAGGTTCTCAGTGATTGATGATTTTCATCTTTGCCCAGTTTCGCTTTTGATTCAAAGCTCATTTTTCAGGTCAAGTGTAACACCGAATAACTTGCTCTATAACCATTACTATATATATGGTTTCTTAGATAACTGCTGCATTTGTAAAGCAACATCCTACTACATATTCATGAATATGAATCAGGCTCCTGGGCTGCAGCCTTTGACTCTGCAAATTTAGATCTGGATATTAACGGGAATTTCTGCAATTGTCTCTGGATTATATTAGCCAAGAGCAGGAGGGAAATCAGCCAGGGGACACTGAAGAAACCTTTCATCATGCTTATTTTTGGTCTGTGGAGCAGTGGAAGGAAGTGGGGAACCCTGTGGGGTGGAGTGACCAGCGCCCCTGGATTAAGTGCCATTGGGCAGGGACTGTTCCTATGTGATTCACTACCGTTTCTGCAGCCGGTAGCACAGTAGCTGGTTCATAGCAATCCACAATTACTAGTACAATCTATAGTTAATACGTATTGATGAAAGGAATCCCCGTTTTAACTCTTAATAGTTTCCCATGACCTCTTGTTGGCTCATTTATTTCATTTTGATTAGCTTTGTCCCTCCAGCTATGCTGTAACCTCAAAGGTAGGTACTGGTAAAATTAGTCACAAAAATAGCTGCATTTTCTGAAGTAACAGGCCCTGTAGGACACACATCACAAACAGAGTCCTCCCCACATTTTTTTTTTTTTTTAAGTTGATCATTGTTCCCATATGATAGATGAAGAAACAGGGAAGTTAAGTAACTTGCTTGTGATCACATAGCCCGTTAATAGCAGAGCCTATTGGTTGAATCCAAGGCCCATATCCTTCACCATATAGTGTTTTGAAGAATGTTTTTACCCTGCAGGTGTTAAATATCAGCCATGACCAGCAGAGCTGGGTAAGGGGAAAATCTGACATGGAGAAAGTGAATTTTTCTGCCTGTTTCCATTCTGGGTTGCCATTATGATCTTCTAGAGCTGTCCATGACCTTGGCTCCCCTTTGCCATATGCTGATGGGCCTTGATATCCCGGGAGGTGCCTTCTCCTTGCAGTTTCCCAGATCAACTCTCTTCGTGAAAATGTGTTTTATTGTATTTTGTCAGCTGTCATTTATAAAATATTTATGCTGACCCAGAATCCATGTTGTGACCATTTTATAGGGTGTAGTATTTAATTCTCACAATAACCCTAAGAGACATGTTTTATTATTTTCATTTTAAAGATTTGGAAGCTGAGGTTCAGGAGGTTTAAGAATCTGGGTCAAGGCCATAGAAATAAGACTCATTCCACTGTGTCCTTCTGTTTAAGTTTAAAAAAAATACTTTATTTTCAGGAATCATTACCAAAGAAAAAATAATTTAATCACAGTATCAGTTTCCTGTGGCTACTATAACGTATTGCCACAAACTTGATGCTTTAAACGATTGAGATTTATTTTTTCCGAGTTCTGGAATCTAGAAGTGATAATCACTAGGGTGACATGAAGATGTCAGCAGGGCCACACTCCCTCTGGAGGTTTTAGTGGACAATCTAGTCCTTGCTTCTTTCAGCTCAGGGCTGCTGGCATTATTTGGTTTTATGGCTGCGTTGCCTCAGTCTTCAAGGCCAGTATGTTTAAAAGCTCAGTGCTCCATCTTCACATTTCCTTCTCCTCTAGATGCAGTCAGATTTCCCTCTGCCTTCCTCTTATAATGATACATGCTGTTGTGTTTAGGGCTTAGCCAGATAATCCAGGATGATCTCCTCATCTCAAGATCTTTAATTTAAAACATTTACAAAGTCTTTGCCACATAAGGTAATATTTACAGGTTCCAGGAATTAGGACCCAATATTTTGGGGGATATTCAGTGTAATAAAGGTAGTTTCCAAAAAGAGAACGATAACCAATGAAGATCCTTTAACTGCATTTTAAATGGATTCATGCTGCATGAAGTCCTAATTTCATGCCCTGTATGTCTATATTTAGATTAATCTATGGCCAGTGTATCTGGGATAGTTCTAGTTTATATCCATTGCCTATAGAATGATTAATGTAGCCTCTTTACTTTCAACAGTGTCTTAGCTTGTGTGATAAATTATATGGTCACCCTTCGTATGCTACAGCATATGTCCACACAGCCAGGCTCTTTTAGGTTTCTGGGAATCATGCTCTTGAGGCCATAGAACATTGCTGGGGATAAATTGTGGTCACTGCATTCCACCATCCTGTAAAAGTTGCTGCCTTCCTCTAAAAGCTGCTGCCTTCCTCTAAAAGCAGCTGCCAAATAATAATAAGAACGCATCTCAGCAGAGTGAGGCTGGAGCCCAAGTACCTTTTCAGTGGGTCTGAGGATGTGTGCAGGCAGTGGCTGATGACATGCATTTAAGCTGCTGTAGGCTCTTTTGCTTTTACTTGACCTCGTAATGGTGTCTGTAATGGCAGAGCAAGGGCAACACCATTCATCTACTAATGTTCTCAGCTAGGTCATGCAGCCATGAGAAGACTCAGCATCTTCTCTCCCCATTACCACAATCAGTAAATGTGCTTGACACTTGGATGGTCTCTAGGCACATGCTCCTAAAAGTCTGATGCTCCTTCCAAGTTCATGTCCTCTTCTATCTTCTAATTCATAGCACTCATGAATTATCAGTGAAATCTGAGAACAAGAGCAGGCTCTGGAAGGAAACATATCGCCAGCCTGCTCAATTGCAGATCATTTGCATAAATTGTTGACCTCAGATAGTTTTCTTTGGTTTCTCCCTTTCTCCTTTCCTCCCTTCATTCATCCCTCCCTCCCTTACTTTTATATTCTCTTTATATGTAAGGAGTTGTAGACTCAAAGATGTTAAATACTTTACCCAAAGTTTCCTCAGCTACAGGTTGAGTTGAGATTCATACCTAATCTACTGACTCTGGAGTCCACACTATTAACCATTCTCTACTTCTTATCTTCCGATAGGGTTTCAGTTTTAAAATGGACAGCTTGACCAGCTATAAGGTCCAGGGAGGGCACCTGTGTACTAACAATGATCAGGGCTTTCTCCACTGTGGAGGCTACAGCTGATAATAAGAGAGAATGAGGTTCACTCAGAGCAATGGGATCGGAGAGCACTAAATAAAAGAAGCTGGTTGGTAGCACTTAACCCCAAATAAATAGCCTGCAGGCCAGGATTTGAGGAAGGATATGATGTTATAGAAAAGTCCCAGGAAACTAATAGGCAATTGAAATAAAAGTGTGAAAGCCAGAAAGGACGGCATACTTGGTAGCTTATGAAGTCTCTCATCTCTGGCAGCAGGAGGGTACAAAAAGCTGAGGACCAGGAGTTGAGTCAGAGTGGCTAGACTCCAGAGAAGATTAAAAGCCCAACCAAGGGAGGTCTGCTTTGCTGAGGACTAACTGGGAAAGAATGGGACCCTATCAAGGGAGGCCTTGCTGTCCCAGCTTCCAGCAGATAGACTTTAGCTGTCAGCTCAGTCAGGATTTGCTTTACTGCAAAGAGCCTCCTCCCCGAAAGGCAGGACCAAAAGACTGACCATTTTAGCCCAATGTGGGATCACTCAGACAAGCCATATCCAACACTACTGGTGGGGTTGGCCAGAGGCCTTGTACGACTTGCTTTGCAGTTAGACTTCTCTCTCTTACTAATCTCATTTCCTCCAACATTCTTCCACAGGTTTGATACCTAGTAAATATGTAGCATGCCAAATTCCATCTTGTCTCTGCTTCTGGAATACTGACCTCCGATAATTCCTGAGAATCCTCAGGCCCAGCTTTCCTTTGGACAGCATTAATATTTTTCCTTCCCTCATGCTAAGGAGAAATCCCTTAGTCAGAAGGGTAGATTGTCCTAGATAAGCAAGCGTGTAGGACCCTTTTACGAAACACCTATTAGAAGGTGTGGTCTGAACTCCCACCCAGAGACCTTATTCTTCTTTTCCTTGATTAGGTTCTGGTGACTAGGCACAGCTTTCTGGAAGCAGACAGATGGAACACAAGAGAGTGTGTTAAACCAAAATGTCTCCCAATCTGACACCTTCAAAATGCTTCAATATCCATTACTGGGAGCTGCCAAATCTGAAAACAAAGACATCCCCTCTTCCCAGTCTTTTGGGTAGTAGTCATTAACCAATTCTAGAGAATCACATGGCTCTGAGGTCTTTCATCCACCCACCCCAACCATTAAAATATGTGACAACTAGCACAGTCCAGCTGGACAGTTGCCACAGGTGCCTGGGGTTGGTGTCACTTGATTGCTTTATAAAAAGGACCCCTCAAAGAGGGGCAGGAATTGCAAATACTCCATCCTATTTCTATCTAGGATAATGGGTATGCTAACAACCTTGCTGTCCCTTACCATAAAATGCCACATGGGGAGGTGTGTGTCATCTTTAGAGCTGCTACAACTCAGGGCCGCAGGCTGCTACCATTTAAAGCATTGAGTCAGATTTAATAGGTCTCTACGTGACAGATTTAATGTCCAACAACTCTTGGGGAAAATTTATCCAAAGGGCCTGAAGATGAAAGAACTTGCCTGTCTGCAAAGAGGAGTAAGTGAAATATTTCTGCCCAGAGTCTTCAGCAGGTTATAACCCATAAATCTGCCAGCAATCTTTACCTTCCATGTGTGTGAAATTATGCAAGCTTATTTTTTTCTTTATTGTCATTTTGAATTATGCGTTCTGTGTTATAGATAGATCAACTCTGCTTAGGCAGCTAACTGAGCTGTTGGAAGAGAGGGATGTGTTTTATTTTCATGTCAACCTGCTCTGATTCAGCATTTAGGGTGACATACAATCAGGTGTCAAGTTGTTTTTTTTAAGATCTTTATTAAGGGTAAATTGCTTTCCGTCATGACCAATGAGATGTAATCGGTGCTATTGACAGTGCTCTGGGCTGCATCGATTTTCTTATCAGGTTGGAACATTGATGACAACTTTTTTTTTTACCCCAACTGTATAATCATGTTTTGGTCAACAACAGACCACATATATGATAGTGGTCTCATAATGTCATAAAAAAGTTGAAAAATGTCTATGGTCTAGTGATGCTGTAGCCATCATAATGTCGCACGATGCATTGCTCACGTGTCTGTGATGATGCTGGTATACCGTGTTTATAAAGCCTACAGTCATGTGCAGTCATGTCCTAACCCTTCACATCCACTCACCACTCACTCGCTGGCTCAGCCAGAGCAACTCCCAGTTCTGTAAGCTCCGTTCATGGTAAGTGCCCTACACTAAAAAAGTGCACCTTTTTTTTTTTTTAATCTCATACCATATTTTTACTGTACCTTTTCTATGTTTACATATCTTTAAATACACAAATACCTGCCATTGTGGTACAATTGCCTATCGTACTCAGCAGAGAAACATGCTGTACAGGTTTGTAGCCTAGGATTAATAGGCTACACCATACAGCCGAGGTGTGTAGTAGGCTAGACCATCTAGGTGTGTGTAAGTACACTCTATGTTTATACAATAGCAAAATTGCCTAATGATGCATTTCTCAGAATATATCCCTGTCATTAAGCAATGACTCACTGTGCTTAGTTGTGAAGCACTGCAAAAGAAAAATTATATAAATTTTTATATAAATTATATAAATAATTTAGCAATGCTGCTTTTCCAAAAGAACCAAACTCAGACATAAATTATCTGCCACAACAACAGCATAATCACCACTTAGTGACTGTGAAGCAGGGTTGCCACGTACTGCTCTTCGGAGAGTCTACTCTACTTGCCAGTTATTTGCCCAGAAGAAAAAGCACATTTGTCTTATTCCCATAAAAGTTGTATGGGTTTGTAGAGGCCTGCTACTGTGTGCCCGCACGCTGAAGGTTTAATGCACTACCAGGTTTCATTTATGTAGAACTCATAGAAGGTAGATAGCATTACCCACAACTTACAGTTGCAGAAGATGAGTGGTATGGGATGATAAAACTCATCCAAGGTCAAATAAGCAGTAAAATGGGGGACTTATTTCAAGCCTTGTTCTGTGAAACTGCAGAGTCCTGGCTTATTTCCTCTCAGCTGCAGTCTTCACTGCACCACAGAGATACCTTTCTGTGGAGAGAAGCTCTGTCTTTCATTAGTCAGACTAGGTAGCATTTGGCTTACCTGCAGCTCACCTAAGCTCTTGTGGATACTTTTGCTTATGGTCTTCCTGGATAATCCCAAAGCATGAGTCAGCATGAAGAGAAACTTTAGGAAAAGAAAGTTTTGCTTAAATGCCTTCTTCAAATCTTTGCTTTTAGAAGTAATAGAGATGTCCTGATCTTTTTGGAAAGAAAGGAAAACAAGTACAAATGAAAGGGGTGGAGGGGGAGCCATGGGAAAACTACAGTGAAGTTTCATGGGAATCTAGGAAGAGCTGAGCACCAAGCCTCAGGAATGTCAGGAATTGAATATAAGGACAGCTCGGGAATGTGGCTGCTCTCTCAACTAACTCTTTCTTGTGATTTCTTTGGGTCTATCTGAACATGTAGTCTGTTAACTTCCCCCTGATTTTCATCCTCTGGGACTGTATTTCTTCATGACAGTGCTGTGAACATGGGCTGGTAACCCCCACTTTCATGGATCGCTCAGTTTCACCATCTGGAATTGGAATTTCACTCTATTCAAGTTCCCAACAGAAGGGTTCTGTATTTTGAGCAAGAAGCTGGTCAGTCTATGGATAGACAACCTCTAAACTCAGATGTCTCTCTTGGCCTGGGTCGGGAGAAGATAGACAGCAATGTGGCCATGTGGTATGTCACACCCACTGCCGGATACAATGGGTGGCTGGGAACTAAGATAACGGAAGGGCATTAACCCCTGCTTATCAGCTCTGAACTTCTTCCAGCCTCTAGTTAGTTCCCATTCTCTGCTTCAAATATCTTTCCCCATCTTTTCCCCTTGGTGGTACATTTCCAGGCCATCACTTCTTTTCCTGATGAGCCTACTGGATGGGCAGTAATATTTTAAGTGGTCCTCTAAACTCTGACATGGCATTCCTGGAGATGCTATTTCCTGTACACATTCTTGAACTCCCACTAATAATACCCATTTTTGATCTTTTTCCTATAAGGTTTTGCTTATTACTGCTATGCAGTACGATTAAAAAAAATACAGTGAACGTTTAAATGAAAAAAAAAAATACAGTAAAAGATAAATTGCCGTTAATCCCCCTCAAAATACTTCCTCTCACTTCAAACACTCTTATCCCAAAATTCTTGCCACTTTATGAAGCAGTTCTGGAAATCCTCTTTCATGAGTGTCTTCAGTTGCGCTGTCATGGCTGCCTCGATGTCCTGAATCATTTTGACTTTGGGAAAGAGCCAGAAATTGCATGGTACCAGATCTGGATAATAAGGTAGGTGAGGACACACCATAATGTTTTTATTTGACAGAAATTGCCATATACCAGAAGCAATGTGTGACACGGAATGTTTTTGTGATGGAGGATGATTTATATCACACTTTAAAACACACTTGCTCTCAACCATAGCTCACACCCGACTGATGGCACTGAGCAAGTTGAAATTTGTCATACAGTGTTACTAAGGTTCGACGCGCTGCTTCCCATATTGAAGATCCTTGCCTTTCCATTGGATGGCACTTGGCAGCAGTATTCACCATATTTGATGATCACAACAGAAAGGCTCTGTGTCACACATCACTTCTGGTACAGCAATTTCTGTCATATAAAAACATTCCACTGTGTCCTCATTCAGTTTATTCACCAGATCTGGCACTGTGCTACTTCTGGCTCTTCTCCAATGTCATAATGACCATGAAAGGAAAATGTTTTGAATCTCTTCAGGACATCGAGGCAGCCACGACAGTGCGACTAAAGACATTCACAAAAGAGGACTTCCAGAACTGCTTCAGAAAGTGGCAAGTGTGTTCGAAGTGAGGGAGAGTATTTTGAGGGGGGTTAATGACAATGTGTCTTTTACTATAGCGCATTTTTTAAACTTAAACATTCACTGTATTGTTTGATCACAACTCATACTACTCCTCTTGCTACTGCGACTGCTACTACAGATAGCTCACATGAATGAGAATTTACAAAATATCAAACGTTCTATCCTTTTTATGTGTGATCTCATTTAAGCTTGAGGTATGAATGTTGTATGGTATTCAGCACAATGTCTGACACATAGGGTGTCCCCACAAGTTGTGGCTACTATAATTTCATTACCATTATTATTAGGTGAATTAGTAAACATAAAATTAATCTGACCTGATAAAAATCTTTGCATGTTTAGGAGACCCAGGTAGCTCCCATCTGATAGTGAACTCCCCACGACTTTGTCCTGCTCTAGTTTTCCCCAGGATTCAGCACGTAAGCAGAATAACTAAACCAGAGGGAATTTCCTCAGGAGCTTCCTGGAGGTCAGGGCCTATCCTGTGGAGAGCTCTCCTTGGTGAATCAGGCTGAGGTCAAGGGATTATGATTATATTAGAAAAGAGCCTGGATCACTAAAGCTGAATCTGACTATTATCTAGCTCATAAGTCCTGTCTCTGTAGAGAGGGCAGCCCGGCTGATCTCTGGCAAGGGCAGCCCTTCTAGTTGTCTTCAAGTAATAGCTCATTTATAATTTATGAGATCCAAGGACATTTCCATCATCTACTACCTAATTTAATGAAATATTTTGTTAATGAAAACAGTGATGCCTGAAATGTCCATTGATTCTAAAGGCTGTCATCGTGGGCCAAGCGTAGCACCACAATTAATGAAACAAGCCAGGCACTGACATCTTAAGCACAAACAAACTAAGAAAATACTCTTGGTGGAATCTTGCAGGAGCCAAATGGGCAGCTCCCAGGGCTTGTGTCTCCTTGCTGGATCATGCCTCCTCCAATCAAGGACAGACTCAATGTCATAGCTCAGTGTGGAACAGGAAGGCTAGCATTTCATTACTTGTTGGTCCTTTATTTGAAAGAGTACTTGAAACACTTGGAGAGTAGAAAGATGTGGCTGTTTCAATGGGCACTTAGCCAAAAAAACTAGGATGAGATTTGTGTAAATGCCAGGGTCCCAAGGCCATCATCTGTCACTTCAGCTGGGGTGGAGAGCTCTTGGAAAAAGGTCATCAGAAGAGTTTGGCGGCTGCTTCTCACAACTGCAGTTTGGAGAACTATTTAACAAAGTGCTCTTCAGTGCCCTTGAGAAGTCATTAAGACACTGCTTCATTGAAGATGATCTTTAGACTTTTTTTGTACCAATATAGTCAAGAGAATTTCTTTCAAAAGTACATACTTAGGAAAATAAAACGAAAATAAAATAACAATTCAGTGAATAATTACATAGGACTGGTAATGGTAAAGAATTATACAAAACTTGACCGAGTTCACTTACCTTGCTAGGCCATCACAATACAGCCATGAAGATAGACAGCATGAGGTAGTTAGTGCATTGTTTCTCGAAGAGTGCCTGTAGACAAACTGCAAGGAAATAAATCACAACTTGGGGCCAGGGTTGGAATGAGAAGGTAAAGGGAATGGGATGAGAGTGACGGAGGCTGCTGTGTGTTAAAAATGAAGAAGATGTATGAGCCCCCTTTGGAAGGACTTTTTGGGTTGGTAAATTTGCAAACAATGTATTGGATCTGCTTGGCTTTTCCTCTCAGGTGGCAATTGCCTGCAGGGAGGGGGTGTTCTTTTCTTTCCTTTCAAAGGTGGCTTTTTACCTGTCTCCCCCTCCAGCTCGGGAAGGCCTGCCCTGCCCTGTGCCTCTGAGTGCACGGATAATCTTTCTAATCATGGGGTTCAATTGACAGACCTGTTTGTTTTGCTTTGTTTTTATTTATTTTTACACTAAGCTATGCCTCCCCCCCCCCCCAACACACATACTTCGATTTTATAATAATAAAGGTATTTTTGAACTCCCATCAGCCTTACTGTTTTGCTCAAAACCCAGGATGGGACAGAGGGCCATTATGTACTGGGTCTCCTGAGAAGCTAATCCACTTAACTGGCCTTTTCCTGCTTAAATTCGCCTACTGTTCACTCATCAGTGCAGAGCAATGCACTGCCATCTGCATACTTCCTCAGATCTGTCTACATCCAGCCCGTTCACTCTGCTTGGAGAATCAACTCTTTTATTTGCTAGAGACTGTCTTCTAGTCACAATCCCCCACTGATGTTAAACTCTCTTTTTTTATTGTAATCCCCCCTCCTTACGACATTTCTCTTCACAAGTACTCCCTCTTCCCTCCATCCAGGATTTATTTATGTGACGTGTGTGTGTGTGTGTGTGTGTGTGTGTGTGTGTGTGTGTGTGTGTTTCCTTATCATAGATATGGTGGTTTGCTCTTTAAGCATGATGAGTTTTCTTTCTTCATTGAATGGTACTTTGAAGAGACCTGTTTTGATTTATGTCAAAAGACACACACACAAGGACTCCTTGGTAGAGGGAGTCTCTTCCTTTAAATCCCAAGGCAAAGAAATGCCACTTACATGAACTTTCCTGTTATTGTCAACCAGTTAGTTGCTCCTTCCATTCATCTTCCAGAAATTGCTTCTTTTAACATTAACGAAAGCTAATGTCGTTGTGCCTTATATATATCTAGTTTGTGTGTTATTATTTCTCTTGCTAAATTGAAGCCCCTTCAAGGCAGGGATTCTGGGCATTTTGTTTCCTTTGTATACACCTGGGTTCTAACCCAATTCCAGTAAGGTTGTGTGATCTGGAGCATCAACTGCCTCATGCTTCTGTCCTCAGGACCAACAGAAAAGGCCCAGGAATGGATGCGTGGAGCGTGGTGTACACACAGCTGGGACAGAATTACACACAGCAGCATAGAATAAGTACCCCTGACTCAGACTGAAGGGACATTGCACACCGCTGGAGCCAACCTTGCGGGTGCTGTGGCATTTCTAACCAGAGTGACGTCTGTCTACTAGTATGGAACAGATGAAAGGTAAAGTTGGAGGGCTTGGAAGTTTGCTTACTTTGTAAATCATTGGAAACAATCTTTGGGGAGCGTACTGAGTCAGAATTAACAGTGTTTGATGGTTTACCCTATTTATCATCATCTGTTTTGGTACATGGATGTTCATCCAAAAAAAAAAAAAAAAAGGGAAAGAAAGTTCATTTAAAAAGTTTGGGTGTTTATTCACAACTACTGTGGCTGAGAAAAACATTTGTGTTTGGTGCTGATCAGGCATGGACCACTCCTATCTTAATTACAAGGTCATATTAAAACAAGGCAATTTAATTGCAACTGGTGTAAGATCATTTATTTATAAACTGCTATTATATGCACTTGCATCCTATGATGCATTTTATCCCAGCCTGGTACTATATGTGCCTCATTATGTTATAAAGTACAAGGTCATTAACCTGCAATTTCACTTGCCATCTTGTTCATTATATGGCATTTTGTTCTGTTTAGTATGGTATTGTTAAGTCCTCTAAGGTTGTTTATTTGTTACTACTTAATTTCTCTGTAACGCTCTATAAGGCTCTAATTACAGCTTTTTAACCTGTGTGACCTGCATGTAAGCAGCTGGCTGTCCTTACACATCTGGCTTCTGCTCCTCACCTGTCTTTCCTTCCTCATGTTTGTCCCTGGTTGCTAGCGATTCCGGAAGTTTAATGCATGTTTTCAAGTTCTGAAACATCAGAGTTCTTGACACTTTTACAGAGAACACTTAGAACACAGCAAAGTTAATTGTAGATAAACTCTGTAAGCAAAATGCTATTCCTTTATCTGAAGCCCACATAGTACTAAGTTTTGGGTGGTCTGGTTTGGTGAGCTGTATGGTTAATACATGCAACAAGTCTCGCATTGTGGAGTGGAGATCTCTCTGTTGATAGCTACTCCCCAATAAAATCTGTTTAACAAAGTCTGCATATACATGCAAACTCAGTTAAGTGCATCCATCACGGGGCACTCTCGGCATCATATATGTGGACAGATCAACACAAATCTGCCCCTACTGCTGACAGAATGACTGAATATTCCTACGACTAGGAGGAAACTACGATTTATTGAGGTTGTGCTAGTAGCATGCCAAGAACTACAGAGCTAGGCATTTTTCATTTGATATCTCAATTCAATTTTCCAACTCTCAAAGCTATGTATTATTAAAAACTTCATTTTATACCCAACAAAACTGAGGCTCAGAGAGGGAAAGTTACTAGTTCAAGATCACACAGAGACTAAATGGCTGAGCTGAGTTTCAAACCTGGCTCTCCTGGACTCCAAAGCTCTCTACAGTATAATACCTGACTCTAGTTATCTTTAGCGTCATGATATACAGTTTTCCAAGGGTTAGTTATCCGTTCGGAGGGTTAATTCTGTAAGTTTTCCTTTCTTCCTCTTACTCCTGTATTTACCACGTAATTGTTTGTGAAAGTCTTTCACACAGAAAGCAAGCAGAAGGGGGGAAATGTGCGGCGGTTAGTGGAAATCCAGCTTTTGATCACTCCTGGAGAATGAATGCTCCTGACTAACCAAATTTTCTTTATTTATGGAACAGCCTGCCCTTATTCATTCCCTCAAAATGAAAATCAATTTTTCTTGGATTATTTTTTTCTCAAATGAATTTTGCTTCCTTTCTTTTTGAACATAACCACTTCACGTAAGTATTTGTTTCTGCTAACTGTCCACCCTCACCACAGGATGATAAGTCCGCAATAGCCGTGACATCGATACCCTAAAATCTATGTTCATTGTTCTCTTCGGTCTGTTTTCTGTAATTTTGTAGTCTCCTTCTTCACTGTCAGCACTTACCACTCCACTGTCATTTATTTGGTCTTCAGCATATGTCTGCCAATAGCAGGCATCTGCCATTTCTAATAGGAAAGCTATAGTGAATTAGGGAACCAGATGCTTTTCACTATTCAAGTTTTGTAAAAATTTGAAGCCTCTCCTAAGGGTGAGCAAATACGTTTAAATGGAAATTTGTGGCATTCTCCCCAAGGAAAGAAGCTTTGAATACTCAAGGACACCTTTCTTAGCTAGCTTCTTGGTCTAGATCTGTCTTGGAAATTGACAAACAAGTGATTGTGAAAGACAGTGTTGGTTCCCTGCTACATCCCCGTGGCCTTTACCTTTTTCCTGCATGCTGGCCCATCTTCCTCCTGCCATACCAGCCTGTCTGAGGCTTTCTCTGACCACCAGAACCTGCTTTGCCTGTAGACTCAACAGGCAAGATGTGCTGGGGAATTAGCACCCCCAATGAGGGGGAGAACTCTCTCCCAGTGACTCATGGCATTGGTGCATAAGTACGCCAGTTCCTTCCCCATGCCTATGTGGGATAACTCTAAGGTGTGCATTCCCTACTGAATCCCTAACTCTCCTAGTGTGATCACACTCTTGTCATCCATAATGCGAACTGGCTTGATAAATCACCATGAATGGCCTCCTCCCTCTTGCTGTCTGGCTCTCCTATTCCCCTACCTGAGATTTCCTCCCCAACAGGAGAACCGCTTGCACTTAGATCTTTGTCTCAAGGTCTCCTTCCTGAAGGTATTCAAACTAAGGCACAGAGTTAGAGACAAGTGTTACAGTATTTATTGCAAGGGAATCACTTTGGTTTGAGGACGTTACTATTTGAATGATAGAAAGTTTTTGAATTCTTTTCAGCTTTCGTCATCCATGGTGCCCCTATTTCTCTCATCCACCCCACCTTGTTATTATTAGACAAGACATGTGTTTTCCTAGTCGATTTGGCATCCTTGCCACAGGATGGAGTCAGACTTGATGCTTTCTGTATCTACTCCTTAGGAAAATGGTGCTGAGTCAGAATATAAGGTGGAGGGGGCCAAGCAGCTGACTTCAGCATCAAGTCAGCCCCACAGAGGCCAGAAATGAGAGTTTGCTGGCACCTATGACCTTTAGAAATAAAGGTAACATTGCTTAAATAAATCACCAGTTGACTCTTTTGCCAATAATAAAGGAGAATTTAAAATTTTCTCCTTCCTAAGTTTGATCAAAATCAGGAGTTGAAAGGGACAGTTCTACTATAATGCAGCTGAAGAAAGAAAATGATTTTTAAAAATAAACTCAATTGAAAAATGGGAAATGACTATGAATAAACATTTCTTTAAGAAGATAGACAAATAGTAAGCAGTCACATGAAAAGATTCTCAAGTCAGTAGCCATTTGGGCAATGCAATCGAAACTAAAATTAGCTACCACTTCATATTCACTAGAATAGCTATAATAACAAAGACAGATATTAAAAAGTGTTGGTTAGCATGTAGAGATATCGGAAGCCTCATACAATGTTGGTAGGAGTGTTTTATTGTGCAGCCAATTTGGAAAACAGTAGGCAGTTTCTCAAAATGTTAAACACAAAGTTAGCATATGACCCAGGAAATCCACTCCTATATATGTATATGTCCACAAAGAACATTTTACATGAGTTTCATAATAGTATCACTCAAAATAGCCAAAAAGAAAAATCCCAAAAGTCTCCAACTGACTAATTGATGAATAAAATGTGGCTTATCCATTCAATGGATTATTATTTGGCACTAATAAGTAAAGAAACACTACAATAATATAGATAAACCTTGAAAATGTTATGCTTGGTGAAAGAAGCTAGTTACAAAAGACCACATACTATATAATTCCATTTATACAAAGAGGCCATAATAAATAATTCTATAAGTCAAAATGTAGATTCATGGCTGCCAAGAGCTTGAGATAGAGAGATGTGGGAAGTAATTGGTGAGTGACTGCTGATACAGGGTTTTTGAGGGGGTAATAAAAATGTTTTAAAATTGATTGTGGTGATAGCTGCAGAACTCTGTGGGCATATTAAAATTCATTGAATTTTATACTTTAAATGAGTGTATTGTATGGTATGTGAGTTATAGCTTAATAAAGCCCTAAAAATGCTCATTGACTGTTTATAAATAATAACAATGCATTCTATCGTTTATAACTTTTGTATAAAAATATTTGACAACAAAAGCAGAGTGAACAAAAGGGAGTAAAGAAAGCAAAGTGTACTATTAGAAGTTTCTAAACTAGGTATCAGAATAGTATTCAGTTTTAGTATTATTGTCATTTTGGTCTGGGTGATTTTTTCTTTTCTTTTCTTTCTTTCCTTTTTTTTTTTTTTTTTTTTTTTTGTGGTGTGCATTGTTTAGCAGCATCTCTGGTCTGGTCTCTATGTTCCACCCAGTTGATGCCAGCAGCATCCTTCCCTTCCTACCTCCCCCAACCCCCTTCTCCTGCTTCCATCTGTGCCAACAAAAAAGTTCTCTAGATCCTGTCAGTTTTTGCCTAGGGAACAAAATAATCCCTGTTTAAGAATACTTGCTATACATATGGTGGCATTAATACAATATGATTAGATTATGGAGTATTAGTTTCCTATCTCTGCTATAACAAATTATCAAAACTTAGTGGTGAAAAACAACACAATTTTATTAGTTTGAAGTTTTGGAGCTCAAAAGTCCAAACTGCTCTTACTGGGCTACAATCAAAGTGTGTTTCTCCTGGAGGCCTTGGCTGTTCCTCGCCGTTTCCAACTTTCACAGGCATTCCTTGGCCATGTTTCCTTCCTCTGTCTTCAAAGCCATAGTGTAACATCTCAAGTTTCTCTCTCTCTGTCTTCTGCTTTGTCATCACATCTTTCCTCTGACTCTGACCCTCTGCCTTCTTATAAAGAAAGACCCTTGTGATTACTTTGGACTCACCTGGGTAACTCAGGATCATCTCCTCATCTCAAGATCCTTCACTTAGTCACATCTGCAAAGTGCCTTTCACCGTTAAATGTAACATATTCAAAAATTCTGGGGATTAGGACGTGGACATCTTGGGGGTGGGGGTGGGGTGAATTAGTCAGCCTCAGTTATAATTGGATAAGTTAAAAAGTACGCTGTGACCCCTAAAGCAACCATTAGGATAACAATGAGTTATATATTTAATGGTAGCCTACAGATTCCTGAAACTGTTTATTTCTCTTTATTCTTTGGATTGGATGATGTCTCTTGAGCTGTCACAGAGATGTTAGCCTTGCCTGAGTGTTTGCCAATAAGATCTCTACTGTCTTCAACAGTGTTCCTGGGTCTGTTTTTTTCACACTCCACTCTGAATAAAGCCAACATCCTTGGGTAGGGTCACATAGAGGCTGACCCTCACTCCCTATCCTCTTAGGAGAGGAATCTCTATTCCAAGGTGCTAGAGCTGGGGTAGAGAGGGGACTGGAGCTGCCCATTCTCACGACTTGCCCTGCCTGTCCAGAATAAAACTTCTGCAACATGGAGCTTGGGGTGGGGTATGATGTGGTTCCTGATTGAAACACCATATATTCTCACTGTTTTTACCAAGATTAATTAGAGTTTCTTGATTTTTTTTTCAATTTATTGTATGCTGGAGAATTAGCAGAAATTTAAAATTTCTTTCTTTCTTTCTTTTAATTATCAAGTTTTATCACTACTATTTGGGGGGAAATGACTCCTTACATAGTCATTTCAAAAGTCTCACCATTGTGTCATCTCTTTGTCATTCTGTCTCTTTTCCCATGAAGCACATGAGACTTGAACTTCTTTCTGTTGTAAACACTCCCTGTTGCAGGAAGGGATGTGGCCATAGTTTGAACCAAATCTGCTCTAGATCTTGTGGTAAACTCTTTCCTTTATTTTCCTTAGAGAGCTATCACCATTGACTTTGAAAACATTTCTAAACATAGAGTTCAGTGAGGGTATAGTGACATGCCCAAGGAAGAAAACTCTTTCTGTGCCACGGGTTACACCTGACAGGAATCAGTCTAAAAGAATCCTGGAAATTTTAGTGTCCTAATGCAATGCACACATGAATTACGTAGACACTTTGGGGCAAAAATCGATAACTCTAAAAGCCATGCATTTTTGGTTTACAAGAGAAATAAACCTACTTAAACAGATTTTTGTAACTGGAAGAACAGAGTTGGTCTTAAGAATTCAGAGATCTCACAGATCTTATGGGAATTAGATTTGATTGCTAAATAGCCTTACAGATTCCTCTGTGTCTAAGTGTGTCTCTGACTGTCAGGTGATGCCTCAATTTCTATTGCTGTCTCTGTGTATTTCTCCCTCTCTCTCTGAGGTCACATAATCTCTCATTTCTACTTCTGTCTCTTCATGTGTTCCATTAGTCTCTCTGCAGATAAGCACCACTTGCTTTAATCCATCTGCTTTATTCCTTTTACTTTCTTCTTGGCCCAAACCTTAATTTATAGGGGACATAGACTCTAGCCCTAACAGTATGTGAATTTTTAGATCAGACACTTATACCACTGGCACTTATAACAATATTCAATATTAGGGAAACAATGCTTTTTGTATAAAAAGAATGCGATCAGACTACTTTCCCACTGATAGCAGAACTTTTTTTCATTTTTTTCTTCCACCCTCGTAGTGGATATGGGTGTGGTCTGAATCATTCACATTTTCTGGCTTAGATCTCTCTGTAACTATGTGGGGACCCATAGTGCTGTCTGAAGAAGGAAGCAAGGCGGAGTGACCCACAAAGGAATTTCATTCAAGACCCTGGTTTTACTAGTATCTTACCATTTACCAGCAAATAAACTAACGAAATTTAAGGATTAAGATTTAATAATTGCTACAATTATTAAAGAGAATCTCAGGCAAATTGTTTCAAGGTTGGTCTTGCAGACACCCAGCAGCTTCACCAACTACATTACTTTGAGGCTGTTAATGCTCACGCCCAAGGCTGTTCCTGGTTAAAGGTGGTTTTTCAAGCAGATTGGACAAAGGTGTTTATTGCTATTAATAATGAATTTTTCCTTGTTGGTTTCAGCTGTGCAATAGAAAAAATGGATACAGCTTTGTGCTGGAGGGCTGGTCAGTGGATCTACAGACAATGATGCGGTAGCCATATTACTTGACGAATGTCTCTGCCCCTTGTCCTCCCATCTTATGGCAGCCATGTGGGTGTTCTAAGTAGTTTACTGCCCCCATTATCTAGCTCTGCTTTCTCACTCTTCTAGGGGATGCCTGTCACTTGCTCTTGCCCTCGTCTAGTTCTTCCAGGAACTGTCTGTATGTCTCTCTTCACTGTGTAATCAAAAACATGTCGTGTTTTGACTATGATGAGAAGGCAGGGCAGAAAATTGAGTTTGGTGTACATAGGTTAAAAAGGTGAAAGTGAACTTGTCACTTCACAAGAAAGTCCTGACCTCTTTGGTTAAGAGGGTGAAAAGTACATGGGCTTTGGAGATCTCAAGTAGAACTTAGATTAAATACAATTCTTCACTTTCTTTCTGTGTAACTTTGAGAAGATGACTTAACCTTCCTGAGTTCAGTATTCTTACTTTTGAGTTGTGGGTGAGAATACCAACCCAGAAGTATTGTTGAGAGGATTAGCTACCACCACTGTTGAATCAGGACTGAACCGATGGCTATAGAGGTTAAGAACTGGTGATGGAGATAAGAACTGGGGCTAATTCTTTGGTCTTGGTGCTCAGAATCACTCACTTGCTTGGTTTTTAGTACTTGGTTTGAGTTCCTCAAAAAGGCCCCTCTGTTCTCATTGATCTGCCCAATTATGGTGACTTTTTGCTTTTATGGTATAAGTTCTTGAACTTTTCCTTGGCATATTAGAAACTCCATTCTCACTTACAAAATATTTGTACCAGGAGAGAGAGGGGCTACTTATTGATCTTTAGCACAATTAGAGTGAAATATGTTTCTCCAATATTCTTCATAAATATTTCCTTGGGTGTACTTCTAATGTATAAAGTAAGATTTGCTTGTACGAGAGTTTAAACTAATTTCAGAAGAATTATGTATTATTCTAACTTTATTTTATAATTTATACTTTATGAGTTATACTTTTCAAAGCATATCATGTATATTGCTTCATTTGAGTCTCATGGTATCAGAATTATTATTTCTACTTTTCAAATGAGAGAAGTTGTGACTCGGGGAGCAACAGAAATAAGATTGGAACTTGGGTCTACTGATTTCCTAACCCCAGATTCCATCCATTTTACCTTCTTCTCTCCCATTAATAATGTTAATTTTTATAATGTGGTAGTAATAATATAATTAATAATAATAAAGAGATGTCTTTCTATGAACTAATGCCCCAAATATTTCTGATTCTTACAGAAAAAACCTTGATTTACTCCTAAACATATATGAGTTTATGATTTTCATATCATGATCTAAAGAAAAGAATTTTTCTTCACTTTCCTTCTAAGTTTTCTCTCCCACTCCATGAAATAGTTTTTAGTACTAGGATTTCATAACTTTAAATAATATTACAAGCATGAGTATTCAACCATAGCATTTCTAATTGGCTACGAACATAATCCAATATCCTAATTTTACCACATTGTCAGAAGAGTTAATTGAACTTGCGTAGTCAGCAGCAAAATACATTGGTTTCAGCAAACAGTGAATGTAATTTGCTCCATAACATTCCCACAGTAGCCATGCAGAGAGGCATGGCAGAGGTTGCTCAGTGTAACTTCAAAAGATCAATTTGGTTCCAATTTTGTACTCATGATAGATAAACATAGGTGGAAATATCATTCATTTATTTTAATGTAGAACATGCTTCTTAAGTTGGACCGGGCTAAGAAATAACGAAATGATAAATTTTTGCAATGCAGTCCCTCACAGCCAAAATCAGGGAGATGGATTCTTCCATCTCATTTCCCAACACCTCATATATCAAGTCCCTTAGAACTTTAAGAATTAACACAGAGAGAGGATTTATTTTTTTCAGTAATTAATGTATATCTTCTTTTAAAAATAAGCCTATTTATTTAGACTTCACTGACTGAGACGGGTGGATTTTAGCCAATGCTTACCTGAGTATTGGGAACAGTTCGATTCTACTGATTTCTGGCCCCACCCACTACACACACCTCTCCGTAGGCAAGTCACAAAATACCTTTAAGCCTCGGCTCCGAAAGTGGCTTTACTTACCTTTGAAGATAAGCAATGATTACACGGAAAAAGTCACCTTCAACTTAAATCCACTGTATCTATTCAAGAAAAATAATTGTAAAAACTCAATGCACAATACTGTAGACAGCTATAAGAAAGAGGATTTAACTTATTTCGAAAAACAAACTCTTTTCAGCCATACAGGGATCATCGTTTATGTACTTACAATAAACAAACTAATGCGAACTATACATGATTAGTTTGCTAAGGAATGTTTGTTATGTGAAGCATTTTTTGGTTACATTTTGTTCATCGGGTTCCAGTTATTTTGCCTTTTGAATATTTTTGTAATTCTGAGTTTTTAAAAATTCAGATTGATTGCTACTGTGATCAGAATTACTGAGCCGGTGTGTTAGCTGTTTTCAGTGCCTGGTTTGACAAGCCTCAGCACTAAAAATGTACTTTGAAAAAGAAACTTCCTTTATCTTCTGGAAAACAAAGAATACTTCCTTGAACTTCCTGTTCTGAACTGAGCACTAAATAGATAATACATAGAAGAAATAGGGTGGTTGGTCTCCACCTCCATGATCATTATAATACTTCAGGGTGGATAGAACACTATCTCATATACGACAAACACCATGAATTTGATCACTCAGCCTATGATTCTTAAGGATATTATTCAGATCGGGAGCTAATTTATGTCACAGCAAAGAGTAAATTACCCTGGAAGTCAGCTATTCTGCTTGCTGTGGGGCTATTCAGTGTGCTTCAAGTAAGTCATGCTAAACTTCTGCCCCGAATCTATTCCCAAATGTGTTTACTATGAGTTTAACAAGGTTTGTGGTATAGATTGCTGATGATACAACAAAAATATTTGTTTCTTAACTATGTTAGTAATAATAATTCTTAATTTTTATGGAGCTGACAATCTATAATGAATGAGTTATAAATCAAAAGCACTGGATAATACACATTTTATCATCAACGAATGTAAATATTATTGTTATTTTAATATTGTTTTGAAATGATAGCTATGGATATGATACTTGATAAAAGCTTCAAGGAAGAAGAAGGAAATGCATTGAGGATTGTGAGAAGAACGGAATTTAAATAGAATAAAATGTTGGAGAAGGGTTATTTGAGTGGAGTTGAATATGGGATCACAGGCTCAAAGGTATTGATGATTTTGCCTGATTGTATATACTATGTTATTCTTTTTGTCTTATTCTGGCTTTATAGGAAGGCACAGTCAATTGTATGGCTGATGTAGGACCTGCCCTTGTACGTGTAGTTATAATGGGTACTTAATTATTTTGTCTGACCAATAGGCCTCCGTTTCCTGGGAAAAGCAATGCAATCTTTCCTAAAATGTTACCTTCCGTTTCATTTGGTTTATAGGTACATCACTTCTAAATAGATAGTGTTTATTATATGACCCACCCTCTTGACAGTTGCCTTTGTTTAAGGCTGGAGTGACTGACACAAGTTGTGCCAATGAGTCTATGTTTTTGAGACTTAGAATCATCATGAAGGATGTTAGGTCATAAAGTGAAAGAACTTACAGCTCTCTTCTTACCACCAACTATTTTCTTTTTTGATATTGTTTTGACTGTTTAGAGGTCTTTGCAATTCTATGTGAATTTGAAGGTTTCATAGCTTTTTTCATTTCTGGAAAAAAGACCACTTGTTTCTATATAGGATTCTAATTCTTTTACATTCTGCAAAAACAAACAAACAAAAAAAAAACACTGTTGGAATATTGATAGGGATTGCATTGAATCTGTAGATTGCTTTGGGTAATGTTGCCATCTTAACGATATTAAATTTTCAACCCACAAATGTGGATGTCTTTCCATTTAGGAATTTTAAAATTTCTTCCTACATTATTTTGTAGTTTTCTGTACACAAATCTTTCATCTCTTTAATTAAACTGTTTCCTAGTTATTTTATTATTTGGATGCCATTGTAAGTGGAATTTTCTTCCTTTTTTTTTTTTTTTTTTTTTTTAGATTGTGCATTGCTGATGTATAGAAAGACAACTGCTTTCTGTATGTTTATCTTGTACTTTGGGACTTTGCTGAATTTATTAAGCCTCGTGGGGTTTTTTATGATTTATGATTTTCCATAGATAGGATCATGTCATCTGCAAATAGGGACAGTTTTATTTCTTCCTTTACAATTATTCCTTTTTCTTGTCTGTTTACTCTGTTTAAAACTTCCAGTGCAATGTTGAACAGCAGTGGTAAGAAAAAGCAGGTATTTCTATCTTGTTACTTTTTTTCAGGGACAACATTTTCAGACTTTCATCGTTGAATATATTGCCTGTAGTTTTGGGTTTGGGTTTTTTCCCTTTTTTTTTTTCCTTCATAAATGTGCTTCAGTACCTGAAGCTGTGTTCTATTACCTGATGAATAGGGTCTAGGACAGGCACTGGTGCTTCAGAAGGTTTTGTGAGCAGCTATCAGAAGTGGTTTAATGAATTAGTTGGATGATATTTGGGTACTCTGAAAATAGTGGTGTTGCTGTATGATTGTCCCTGAACTGTGACTTACCTGGGAGCTGGGGCACTGTTTGCACCCACCATGTCCCCAAAGGCTGTGGGCCCTGAGAACAGGTGACTTTGCTCACACTTGATGGGCTGTGCAGCCTCATGAGGGAAAGGGATAGGAGCTTGAAGATGAATGGAAAAAAATCTCTCATGTGTAGTTGAAGTTCATGATTATCTACTCTAATAACAAGTCTGGTTTGATCATCTGCTCACAACCTGAAGATGAACTATTTTTAAAGAGAAGTACCGCAAACATTCATCCTCTTTGTCCTCTGTACTGTCATTTTTCCTTGGGTTCTATTTTAGGCGGAGTCTCTGGGGATGTGAGACACCATTTGAAGTTTCAAATGACTGATTTTATGCTGTGGCTCTTGCCATCTGCAATCCACAGAAACATGCCAAAGAAATGCAGCAGATATCTCTCAGTGATTTACCTTTACTCACTTTCCAGAATATTTAACTAATGTTGTAATTAACAGGTCACAGATCCAATTATCCTCTAGTAGAGGAATAAAGTCATTTTATATCACATTGAATAGTCTGATTACTTATCCATACCTACTGGAGACGTAAGATCCCTTGTTAAAAATCAAGTTTGCAAGATCTCACCAAAGAAGGCTTTCTCCAAGGAAAAGGCTTTCTCCACCAAGAAGTCTGTCTCCTTTTTGATATCTTGATATTTCTTGACATTTCACGACATAATCATCATCAGCATCTTCACTATTGCATTAATAGCTGTGGAAAAATTTAGGGCTTATCATATGTGATAAAGCACTTTACATACATTTTTTCCATTTAATTCACACAAAAGTCGTATAAAGAGGCCTTCATATTATTCCCATTTTACAGATGAGCTTTCAAGAACTTAGGCAACTTGCCCGAGGCCTCACAGCTAGCAATGCCATTCATATTGCTATCTCTTTGGAGTGAGAATCTGAGACTGCAACCATTTTGTACTCTTACCTCTCATCTAAAAGTATCTTTGATGCAAGTTTTTCCGTGTCCACCACAGTAATAAATTAATTTCTTAATCTTTCATTGAGAGATAGTAACATCACCCAAAATAGGACTAATCAGTCAATGGGCAGAAGAGATGTTCTTGATCAGGAGTAACAAATCAATGTCAAAGTTGGGGAGGAAATCCAGTGTGCTTGTGGCCAGTATCTCTGATTTTTTAATTGGTTTCTTCTTAGCGACAGGGTTTTATGACAGGGAATTTAAAAATATTTATTTCACACCTGTTATGCTCTGGGTACCTTTTGTATCTTATATTTTTTTCACAGCAATCCTAAAAGGTAGCTAATACTGTTATCATTTTAGAGGTGTAACATGTCACCCCTATGGGAGGGTTAGGATTCCTACCACATCTTTGTTTGCCAGATGATGTGCTTAATTTCTAAACCATGTGGCTTTTCTGATGCAGTTGGTATTGTTTAAGGACATCTTAATGTGAAGATTAAGAAGGAGAGAGCATTTTTCATATGTCTATTTGCCATTTGTATATCCTCTTTGGCGAATAGACATATGAAAAAATGCTCAACATCACTAATCATCAGAGAAATGCAAATCAAAACCACAATGAGATATCACCTCACCCCAGTCAGAGTGGCTATCATCAACAAGACAAATGATAACAAGTGTTGGAGAGGCTGTGGAGAAAAAGGAACCCTCATACACTGTTGGTGGGAATGCAGACTGGTGCAGCCGTTATGGAAGGCAGTGTGGAGGTTCCTCAAAAATTGCGAATAGAATTACCATATGACCCAGCAATCGCTCTCCTGGGTATCTACCCAAAAAATCTGAAAACATTTATCCTTAAAGACACGTGTGCTCCAATGTTCATTACAGCTTTGTTTACGGTGGCCAAGACATGGAAACAACCAAAATGTCCTTCGACAGATGAATGGATAAAGAAGTTGTGGTATATATACACCATGGAATACTATTAGGCGGTAAGAAAAGATGATATAGGAACATTTTTGACAACATGGATGGATCTTGAGAGTATGATGCTAAGTGAAATAAGTCAGACAGAAAAAACAGAGAACCATATGATTTCATTGATATGTGGTGTATAAACCAAAAACAACAAAAGAACAAGACAAACAATTGAGAAACAAAAACTCATAGACACAGACAATAGTTTAGTGGTTACCAGAGGGTAAGGGAGGGAGGGGGTGCGAGATGAGGGTAAGGGGGATCAAATATATGGTGATGGAAGGAGAACTGACTCTGGGTGGTGAACGTACAATGGGATTTATAGATGATGTAATACAGAATTGTACACCTGAAATCTATGTAATTTTACTAACAATTGTCACCCCAATAAATTAAAAAGAAATAATAAAATAAAATACGAGAAAAAAAAGGAGAGAGGAAGTAGCACTGAGAAAAAAAGAAATGTGAAAAGTATGCAGGGGAAGTTTGGGGTCAGGTGTGTGTGTGGGAAACAAACTGCGGGGGGGTGATAATGGGAGGAAGGACTTAAAAGAGTAGGCTTTTCTGTTGTTGTTTTTTTTAATGCTGGGCTTGGATATGACTCCAGAGAAGGAAAATAATGACATGATACCGTGCTGCTTGTTCTAGACAATTCTCTGTTGGTTCTTGCTTTCCCCATTAATGTGGCTTAAGTTAGAATTGATATTTACTGGAGTTGGTCAGCCAGTGCAGCCAAGTTCATGAGTTGAGGATTAGAGGGAGGAATATCAAAGAGAAATTAGATTTTAAATAAGAATGTGAATAAACAATTAAAAAAAGATAAAAGTGGTTGTTTCTGGGAGCTGAATTGGGGGAAGTGAGGCATTAGTACAAGACAGTGAACGATCTTTGTTTCATTGGTTAAAAAATTTAATACAATTTGTTGTTTTAGCCATGCTTTTCACTGCATCCATGACATACTATTATGAAATTTAAAGAAATAGTTCCACAAGCAGTTAAGCATAGATAAAAAGCATAGTCAAGGGGAAAATAGATTATATCTGTTTCTGTCTTTTGGAGATGTAGCTGGGAGAGTAACATAAAAAGGGTGTATTATGAAATATCGTGAGTGAGGTTCCAGCCAGTGCTGGCCACACTGACGCTCACCACTGGAAGGGTTAATCTTTGCACATAGTAGATACTTGATACATGACTATTGAACTGATTCTTCATTAGCTCTGGGTAGCAAAATGTAGCAGCTATGCAAGTACTCCAAGCCACCAGTCATCTTTCACCTGCCCCATCTGAGTAGAATGGAGAACTTTCAGAATCAGAAGTTGTTTCACATCAGAAGGACCAAACTTAGTTAAGAAAGGGAATATGCTATAAGTAAAAAGTCTGCAAACAAATAGAGATGATATTATGGTTCATCTGTATTCTTGCTTTCTTGCCAGTTTCTGCCATGTAAACATGGGGCTGAGAGGCATTTAGATTTAGCGTCAGTTGGTCAAAGTCTCATCTATCTCTTAAGAAGAAAACAGTACTATCTTTTTTTAAAATAAAAAACTTAGATACTGATACATAAATACCAAATTAAAGTAGTTTCACTGAGCTTGCTTTGTCTTTCTCATCCAAAATGCATTTTTTTTTCTTCTAAGACAAAGTAAAATGTAGGGGGAAAAAAAAAGCAAAAGCATATTAAACTAAACCAGCAAACAAAAAACGGTACCTGGCAGGTAGCCACTTTGAGGCTACATACAATAAAAGTCGCTGTGAAATTGAGGAGTCTCATTTCAGGGAAGTGGGGAGCAGGTGTGGCGTTAGCAAGAAGTGGGTGATTCTTTTGTGAGGTTCGTCTGGGGGAAGCAGCACTCCCTCTAGGCAGGGAATATGCACGTTATTCTGACTCATGACCAGTCACTTCCATGACACAGTACACACATTGTTTTCAATAAATCCTTTGGTTCAGAGTATGATATTGTCATGCAGACAATAAATGTCAAAAGTATTGCTGAGAAGGCAGAGAGAAAATAAAGTGTTAGTTCTGGAAATGGAGACAGACTTTGTCAGAAAATAACTACACATTTATGACTGGGAACTGATGAGCATGGTATCTGTACTTTCACCATCACCAGAATGGATTCCTGGAGAGTCGCATTTTGATCATGTGCCTCTGGGTGCCCCATCATTTATTTCTTGACACAAGGTGTGGGAGGCAATTCTGAAGGCGGCAACATTTTACTCAATACCTCTAGGTTAGGAATTTTATGTTTATTTCCCCAGTAAGTCTCTTAAATGCCTATTCTGATTACCTTTCTATAAATGTAGAGTGAGAGACTCAAATAAATTAAATAGTGGATGCACAGCTAATGTGTGAAAGAACAAGAATTCAAACATATTTCTTTCTTATATTAATACTATAGTTTTTATATTCTTTCTTGAACAAAGCTAATAATAGATGGAAAAAACAACACATGGAGCATCTATCTTTTATTTGCATAAATCTGTATTTATATTCAGGCCCTCATGTCTCATCTTTCACTGTCTATCTTTATCATCTTATCCAAATTTGGAAATCTGTTCACTTATCCACTTTTCTACTACACACACTCACACACTTCGCAGATTTCCACAGGATGCAAACTACTACTGTATGTTCGTGGTTAAACGTCTTACTTCCTGCATTTGAATTCAGGCTCCAGGACTTCGTTTTCACCTTAGGTACGCAACTTAAACTCTATGAGCCTCCATTTTCTCATCTGTAAAATGGTGATAGTACTACTACTGATATACGTCTTACTTCCTGCATTTGAATTCAGGCTCCAGGACTTCGTTTTCACCTTAGGTACGCAACTTAAACTCTATGAGCCTCCATTTTCTCATCTGTAAAATGGTGATAGTACTACTACTGATATCACTGAGTTATTGTTTAAGAGGAATGACAAATGTTAATTCGTTAGCACAGTGCCCACCACTCAGTAATTTCTCACCAGAAACTCACTGCTCACGTTATCCTACTGTGTGGATCCATCTGTGAAAACTCTGGCATCCGTGGAGGCCGCCTCTCCTGGAGACTCTTCCTTTCTTAGGTCTCCCTAAACTGCAGGTTCCAGTGGTTTCCTAGTTCTGCCAAGGCCCAGAAGTTAACATGGGTTATCTAAAAGAATTATTCCCTTTCATTTAGCTTGAGCCTTGCTGCTGCTGTAGCATTTCCCCGATGTCTGCTTTGCTGTTTAGAGAATCAAATAGTAAATAAATATTTTGTGATCTGTGCTAGGTTTTATATTCTAGGTGGGCTTTTTCCTCTCTGAATTGGAAAGATGTGGCAAAAATGAAGCAACAGCTTAGAGAAATCAGTAGACTAAGGTGACCACAAGGGCTTTCATCTTTCCAGGTGATCCTCTCTCTCTCCTTTCTTTTACACAAATACAGATAGTCATTGTCCCTCTCATCTGTTGCCTTTCTCAGTTCCTGTTTACCAGACAGAGGGGGTCAGATGACAGGAAGCGAAACTTGAGAAAACTTAGCTGAGTGGGCTGCAGCCACTGTGACATCATGCTATACAGAAAAGAAAAATTCTGGGCATATATTGTGACTTTGAAAATAAGATGTTGGAAGGCAGATATTTGAAAAAGGAGTATGTTTAAAATGTGAGTAGCAAAATGAAGTTTAGGTATAGCAGAGGATAAGGGGAACACACAAATGTCAGAGTCTGGGAAACAGGTTCTATCTGTCAAGGGATAGTGCTATCCATCTTAGTATATTGAGCAGAAGTTTTAATATGAAAAATGCATGAAGGGGAATGAAAGCAGGGAAGCTGAGTAACAACAGAGGCTCTACTTTGATGTACAGTCTTCTGACAGGATAAAGGGAAAAGAGAGTAGGACCAAGGGTACATCTGCGTGTTCATTTATTTTTCTTTTCTGACCATGTTTGTATGCTTTTTGCTTATGCAATGGGAATGCCAGCAAAATATAATAAATATGTATGTTTCCAGAAGGAAATCTTTTTATATATCTTTCTGGAATTTTTGTTCTTCTAGGAATATTTAGATACTATATATATATATATATATATATATATATATATATATATGTGCAAAGCAATGGAATAAGCCAAACAACAGTATTTTTGGATGTTTTGCTTCTGAAGATACATGAAGAAAGGAATTACTTGTGTTTGCTTACATAGGTTGCCTTGAATGCTAAAAATGTTCCTTGAACATTTAATAAAGTTATAGAAGAAATGAAAGTCCTTTTCTACAAGTTGTACTTTTTTTTATATTCTAGGATTGGGAAAATTCATTTGCTTGCTAAAATCTTTGACTCAAGAACAGATTATTCAGTTCATTATTAAGTTGGGGCTCACGAAACCTCACGGTAAAGATAAAAATAAGATCTATATGCAGGGAGAACACTCAGTAATTGTGTGATTGAAGGGGAAAGAATATCCTGCAAGTTAATGAATTAGAAGTTTATTTAGATTTTGTTGTGAAAGAAATGTTTAGGGTTATATAGAAATATAATCTAAGTAAATTCCTGATGTTAAGTGAAGTAAAATATGTGAAATGAAAGCAGAAGTATCAAAACACAAACACATTTTAATCTACTAATAAACATTAAAGGCTTTGGGTACGATAAGCCTTTCCACTGATAACAAATGATTAACCTCAACTAACAGAAGTGTGACTAACATTTTTGATCATTAGTCTTTTCTGCTCCAGATGTTAGGTAATCATTGGTCTCTGGCTGTGACACACATATTTCATGCATTTGTCACTGATCTTTGCTATTTGAAGATGATATTGTTATGGATAGTTATCATTTTCATGTGCTATTTTAGCTACGAAGTCTGGTAGGTCTCAACTGTTTTTTCATATTATTATTGAGTTATTGTTTTTCAATCTTGAGTAACAGTTTCTGATTTAGAGTTTGTTGTAAATAACTTTGATACTTGCATTCCTAGTTGGCCCAACTCTGCTCTCCTAAAACTTTTAATTTTATATTACAGAGATTTGGTTATTAAAGTTCTTTACACCATTCTACAGCTATGCCTTGATGTTAGCATATAAGCATCAGAATATACTTAAGGTGTTCTTTCTTTCTGGCCTGCTGCCCACATCACAATGGTTTGGTCTAGATGACATGAGAATTGTAATTATAGTGCATGTACTACGGTACATTACACGACTCACTAGTTCACCTCTCTACACTCAGTGCAAGGGAACTGAGAAACAAACTCAAAGTTTATTTCTCCCAGGTGTTTGGTACTTTGTGGCAGTCCTTTCTGGAATGAGGTGGGGTAGTAACTATCCAATTAGGTAAGGTTTGTGGTAACTAACCAATTAGGTAAGGTTTGTGGTGCCATGAGCTGTGTGTTTATGTCCTTCATACTTTGTGGCCATTGCTAAGCTCTTTAATAATACTTCCTCTCTTAGTCCAATAAACCAATGAGACAAATATTGGTGGACATAGCTGCTGTGATTTGTCTGTTGGGAAATTTACTATATTTTAAAGTTGCAGTTTGATGGTTGCTTACCTTCCTAGGTGCTAGGCTATTTGAGAAAATCACAAGATGGCTGATGGCTCTTATTTGTAGTTGAGGATCCAATTATCTAGTTCCTAGTTTCTTCCCTCGCCACCATTTTGAATCATGACAACTTTCTTCCATCACTGTCCTTGACCTTATGAGCAGCTTGTTTGTTTTCTTGCAAAAACTCTGCGTGCAGGCATTCCCGGTGGGATTGTTCTCAATAATTCAGCTAGGAGAAGAAGATTTATGGTGGGAGGCAGTCTGAATGGTGCCGTGTGTTAAAACAGTTGAATTTACTTATTGAGCCATAATGATGGCCATAGAAATTGCTTCAGATTTGGGAGCACATCCTATGTCTGGTACTCTCACCCATAGTTAGTAGTAGCCACTGTTTATTAAAGAGAGATTTTATGAGCTATTGTACAGGCCATTCTGGACATACCTAAAAGTTGGTCAATATTTGGCTGTCCATGGAGGATGGTCTATGGTGGTGCCCAAGATTACCAAAGACTGACCCATGGGGCTGTATAAAATGTCACTACAAACTCATTATGTTTTACTAGAAAATCTGAAATCCAGTGCTCCCTAGAAAACTAGTTTTCAATGAAAGGAGATCAAATGTGTATACTGCTATAGGAGAACCTGACAGTTTCCAAGAATAGATTTTTTTAAAAAAATTGTTTAATTGAAGTTTACCCAAGAACTGCTTGGAATAGCCTTTCTAATCTGATAGTTCCAGGAGGGGCACATGGAAAGTTTAATTTCTTCATATGTTAGTAATTTCTCCTCACCTCTCCTATCACTGTGTCTTCATTCTTTTCTAAATTTGCTTGGCTCTGATATAATTTCATATCACTTAATACGGTTCTTACTCATCCCTGCTTTGAATTATATACTGTTGTTTCTTTGACTTGAATAACATTTCAAAAAGATGTCTCTATTTGGTATTTCTCATATCTATAGTTGACTGATAACTGAAGGTCCTGCAGGCTAATCTGACTCAGATTTTCCCATGTGAGCTCTTCTTTTCCCACCTTAGGTAAACACCTGTGAGTTTAGGACAATCCAATCCAGAAGCCTCTATTCCAGTCTCTTCCTTTTTCTCAGTCCCATTTCTAATTGCTGATGAATAAATGGAGAACGAGGTCCCTAGGCAACTCAATGGTGAAAATCAGAGACTGAAGCCAAGAATGTGAAAGAAATAAAAAAGATCACAACCACCATTCAAATGTTTCCCACCCCTCTGGAAATATTGGAGGTGCATTATGCAGTTTGCAGTGCTTTGGTGGGAAGAAAACTAACAATCAGTTGTGTTCTTTGATTTTCCCAGAGGCAGAAGTTACAGGTTGAAGCCAGAGTCGCCTGAGCTGTAGCCAAAGGAAAAGAACGAGAGCAGATTGACCTGGATCATTTGCTGAGAGAGCTTTTCAGGCAAGCTCCAAGCTTTAGTGTTTAGTAGAGTCTCAAAATACTGGGCGATGACTCACAGAATAAACTGCAGCCCTAGGTTTTAGAAAATATTTCAGGAAAAGGAATAAAACATCAATTACCATGTGTTAGGTGAGCGGGTTTTATGGATTTAGCAATAATCAAAGACTACATGTAGCTTCTACACTCAAAGTTCAATGTCTGACATTCATTTTACATTGTTTTTAATAAATATAAACTTCATCATATCATTACTTTCTCATATATTTAGATACTCTCAATAGTGACGGAAAAAGGGAATATACCAACCAGATGTTTTCTATATACGTCCCTGTGGTGCAGATCTCTTGTTCACTGTGTATTCCTAGACCCTAGCACAGTGTTAGCCAGATAGTAAAAATTTAATATATTTTTGAGTTAATGCATAAATGAGTGATAATTAGAGCTCTTCACATGCAAGTAGTGAGCTCTCCATTATCAGTGGCATGGTAGCATCGCCTAAGTGACTACACATTGTGAGCCTTATAGCAGAGATTCAAGAAAAGAGGCTAAAGCAGAGAACACAAAATGATTATTCTAATTGTGGAAACTGTGTTAGGGTTCTCCAGAAAAACAGAACTAATAGTTTATCTATCTATCTATCTATCTATCTATCTATCTATCTATCTATCTATCTATCTGTCTCTATATCTACTTATCTTCTATCTATCATCTATCTATCTAGATATAGATAGATATAGATACATATAAAAGGACAGTTGGTACAGGAATTGGCTCATGTGATTATGGAGGCTGACAAGACCCATGATGTGCCGTCAGCAAACGAAAGACCCAGGAAAGCTGATGGTGTAATTTAGTCCAAGTCTGAAGGCTTGAGGACCAAGAGCTCTGATGTCTGTGGGCAGGAATGATGGATGTACCAGCTCAAGAAGAGGGAGAGAGAGAGAATTCCCCTCCTCTTCCTCTTTTTGTTCTATTAGGGTCCTCAGTGGATCGGATGATGCCCAGCCACATTGGTGAGGGTGGATCTCCTTAACTCAGTCAACTAATTCAAATGCTAATCTCTTCTAGAAATATCCTCACAGACACATCTAGTAATAATTTCTTTCCAGTCATCTGGGTATTCCTTAGCCCCTGTCAAGTTGACACTTAAAGTTAACAATCACAGAACCCTTGAAGGGATCATTCTTGGATTCACTTAAATTCTTTTAAATGGGAGCATATGTTTTGCCTATATATAACAGTCCCTCACATAAATTTTAGAGAAACATTCTTTCTCTAACTATAAAGCATTCTACAAGGAAGAAACCATAATTCCTTGGTCCATGGTGAGTAAAGGGAGCTGAGTGCTCCCTCCCGGGGAGGAAAATAATTCTTATTATGTCTTGAAGTAACTAAGTGGCTCTTTTTTCTCTTCACCAGATCTCAGGCTAGCTCTCTGTGTGACCTGAATTCCCTGTTACCTGAATTTCAGAAGCTGCACGTTTCCCAGGCCAGTGTTAGAAGAACCTTGTTGGCCTCAAGGAGGGTAACACAGTAACACTTTGCTGAGTGATTATGGAGCTTCTACAGGGAATTCAGGCCAGACAATGGTTCCTAGAACTCACACTATCAGATATCCCTTAAGTGTTGTCCCCAAGAGCCATCTGATCTGTTGCCTTGATGTATTTGTGTGTGTGTGTGTGTGTGTGTGTGTGTGTGTGTGTGTGTGTGTTGCGTCTCGCGAGCAGAGCAACAGGGCCATGAAAGCAATCATGGCTGTGTCTTTGGTACTTAATGGAGCTTCTTTCTTTTGGGGCAAAAACCACATTAACTGGAATTTCTTTTTCTAGTGGAAATATTCTGCTGCTGGAGCACAGTGCTGGAGCAACTACGAAGATTGCTCGTTTCCTTAGAGCAGCTCTTAAAATATTACCTAATTGAGGTTTTTAATATCATCCAGAAACCACAGGGTGTCCTTTCAGTGTTTACTTATCCACTGCCGTCTTCCATTTCTAAGTTGGTAGGCAGAAATGAATATTTACTGTGTTCATGTATCCTTAATTTAAGATTTTTCTTGGCTATTGGGACAAATTGGCATAACAATTTTCAGTCAACAGTGAGCATGGAATACTAAAATATCTTCAAAAAGAAAAATGCATAAAACATTACACAGGTGATATTTTGTAATTTGCTCAAAAGAACGTTTGTGGCTAAATTTCACAAAATCTCTCAGAAGGGAGAAGAGAGAGACGGTGAAGAAATAATAATAGCTAATGTGTATGTAGCACTTTATATCATTCGATCTTCACCCTTTTTAAATATTCATCAGAGTAGAATTAAATTATTATTTGACAGGAGGGGAAACTGAGGAACAGTGTCACCAAATGATTTGTAAAAGGTCACTTGGTAAATTAGTCCTCAGGTTGAGAGCAGTGGCTCTTATGTGAGAGGTCGAGGGTGGGGTGGGGCATTATGGAAAGTTTCTGGATTCCTGTGAAACTGTGGATCTCCCCAGAGTGTGTGTGTAGTATGGTTACCTGCAGTCAGATACTTTTAGGTGATTCTTAAGGCCCTTCAAGTTCATCCATGGACTCTGAAAAGAACCGTTTATCACCTGAGGTTCAGTAGACATAAGTCCCCAGTCTCCTGACAACCATATTCACATGTGAACCATATTCACAATAATCACATATTATTAAAAGGGCTAGTCAGACAGGAGATTAAAAATCAGGTAGTATGCATAGTTTTTGAAAGCCATTGACAAAATAAATGGCAAACAACATCCTGTGAATCGTTAACACAGTTAAGTTCTTGTTCCACAAGATCTATAACATAAACCTGGGATGAGAAGTAGAAATTCCACAAAGCTTATATTTTGAGGCAGGGGTTCCTGGATACAGTTAATAGGCGAAAGCAGGGCTTTGACGAAGTTTTCATCAGTGGACAGGGGAATTAAAAAAATAAAAGGGACATGTGAGTTTTTCACCCAGTAGTATTAGGGCTACCTTACATGTGGTGGTCAGGAGACCAAGCTCAGGTGCCAAAGCCCCTGGGTCCACAGCCTGACTCTAGCCTGGGGTTAGATTGGGCAGTATACCTAACCTCTTTGACTTTCAGTTTTCCTATTGTAAAATGGGAATAGTTATAGTATCTATTTCTTAAGTTGTTGTACTGATTAAATGAGTTAGTAGACATAAAACACTGAGACAAGTGTCAGCCCATTTTAGGTAATATTAAGAGTACAGGACAATTAAAACATATAATCTCACATGGCAAATTATTTTGCAAGCCTATGTTATTTTCCCAAATTATTATTATTTTGTTGAGGTTATGCTGATTGTGAAAATCCAAATGCATATGTAATATGTGAGAATGGGAAAAAGAGGGAGAGGAACAGGAAGAAAGCAGACAGGGGTGAGGAGAAAAATAACTGATTGTTTTTTTTCAGAGAAATACTGTTTTTCTAGAAGAGGGTGGAAGAAAGATTTGGTAAGCTGGGTTCCATTAGAACTCCTTTCATTTGAGGCCCATATATTAAATTTACTCTGTGTGTGTGTGTGTGTGTGTGTGTGTGTGTGTGTGTGTGTGTCCCCTTCCAGAGTGTCAGCTTTGAAATCATCAATCTTGTCTATCTTGCTCACTGCTCACTCCTGCTTCCCCAACACAGAAAAGTTAGTGTTGCTCAATAATTATTTATTGTACAAAAGAGTGATGATTTGATGAATCCATTAGTGTCAAAGGCTCTGACATGAAACTGTCTTAATGTTGCAAGTGCTCTGTCCTCCCTTGGCCCATGCATCCCGCCAGCTAAGGGCACAGCCTCTGCCCAACTCAGAACAGGAGCCATCACTGGTGGGGGCGGCTTAAATTTTCCCTCATCTGTGCTACAACGTGGGATGACAATGGTGTCAGGCAGTCTGTCTATATACTAGCACATCTATATCTATCTATCTATCTATCTATCTATCTATCTATCTATCTATCTATCTATCTATCTATCAATCATCTATCTATATGAGGTCTGACAATTAAGTTCGTGAACTCATACTAGAAAAAGTGCTACATACCTCATTGCTGAATATCACTACAGTCACCTTTGAAGTACTCCCCTTGGGAAGTTATGTACAGACACCAGTGCCTAGTCCACCCTTCAAAGCAATTTTGGAACTCTTTTTCTGGAATGGCCATCAGAGCTGTTGTCATATTATCCTTGATGTCCTGAATGTCATCAAAATGTCTTCCTTTCAATATTTCCTTCATTTTCAGGTCAAGAAAGAAGCCATTTGGGGGCCAGATCAGGTGAGGAGGGAGGGTGTTCCAATATAGTTATTTGTTTACTGGCTAAAAATCCCTCACAGACAGTGCCATGTGAGCTGGTGCATTGTCGTGATGCAAGAGCCATGAATTGGTGAAAAGTTCAGGTCGTCTAACTTTTTCACGCAGCCTTTTCAGCACTTCCAAATAGTAAACTTGGTTACCTGTTTGTCCAGTTGGTACAAATTCATAATGAATAATCCCTCTGATATCAAAAGAATGTTAGCAACATTGTTGCAACAAGTTCTCAAACTTATTTGTCTGACCTCGTATGTTATACAGATGAGTGTGCTCAAGCAGTTTTTGCCATATGTTAATCTTTAGAACATTAAGAAATGTTAATTGATAGGGAAAAGAAAGCTTCATAGCAGTAAATAATTGACTTTACTTAAATTCTTCCAAAGTTAAACAGGTCGAGCACATAGAGGGGGCATCTTGTGCACTGTGAATCCTCAAGGAGGGGTAGTTTATGCATGATTTCCAAAGTTACTTGAACATAAGACCCGTTCCCTTTTTTATTCTCTATAGGCTGTTTCATGGAGAGGGGATGAATAGTCCACAGAATATGTTTTGTGATATGCTGCTATGGATATTTTTTCTTCTCAGTTGAAGATTTAAGTCTTGCTGGCAAAGAGTCACTAGCCAATGGTGTCTAAATTCTGAATACCCTCCTCAAAAAAAGCACTGTACCCCTGCACGGGAGGGTGTGTATTTGTTATTGGAGGGAACTGATGTTTTCTCAACTCCCTCCCTCTGGGTTTAATGGGTTGTTACAAATCAAACTTTACAGTAATAGGAAAGCTTCCTCTAATCACCCCAGCTAATTTCAGGTAAGAGTGAATCAACTGCTAAACATCACTGCTAATAAATCACAAAATCACTTAAACATGGTTTTAAGTCCCAGAAAAAATGGGGAGGTGATGAACCTTCAAATGAGTGTCCCTGTTGCCAAATGCTTAGCAGAATTTAACTTCTGGGTGCTTCTTCCAGCCTCTGGTTTGGTGCAGTGTTTCCTAAGTGTTTATCACATGGAGGGCCATGTGCTGGCACCTTTGGGGGAACCTCATATAGTTCTCCGAGCGCCCTCTGAGTCAGGTCTCGGTATTCTCTCTTTATGAGGTTTTTGAAGCACAGAGAAGTTACTGTTTGCCCAAGCCCTAGAGTTTATAAAAAGGAGCTGCGATGGGAATGAATACTTCTGGCTCCAAACCACCCTCCTCCTGCTTCCCCAGCCACACCGTGACCAAACTCACAGGCCCTTCTTGGTGGCCAGAAGAGGGGACATCCGAATGACATGCAGAATATTAGTTGTTTTTTCAAAGACAAGTGAAC